>NW_026693811.1:4607500-4827500 GCF_021218885.2 Marmota monax
GGGAAAGAGGAGAGACTTGTTCATTAAAGATGCAGTATCCCTGGTTCACACAAATGCATCTGGCAGGTTCAAAATCGAATGTCAACCAAAGGTCTTAGCAGAGTGTGAGCTTCAGTTCATGAGTTGGTTAGTCACAAGTACAGCTGGTTGTGAATTCTGAAATACTAATAGCTCCATGTTTGCTAATGTGCTTCATAGAAAAATTGGCAGATGATTTAACAACTGAAGGCTTTACTTTTCATAAGAAAAAGAATCACATTAAAATGCTTTGAATTATAAAGCGGTCCTGTCTATCTCTGCATATATGAAGAAAGGAAGTAACCAGTTGCTTCTGAATAATGTAAAGTAGATGTTTGTTTTTAAAGTTCAAATAGGTGGTGGTGAAAACAGCACACACACACACACACACACAAACACACACGCTAATTATATTTATATTTATATATATATATATATATATATTAGAACTTTACTTTAGTGGCCTCAATAGTTCAACAAACTGTGTCCCTTTCACTTTGCAAAATACAGATTCAATGATTATGACACCCAATTCTTGCTAAGAAACAGAGTTGGATTACAGAAGTATCTTTATGCTTGGAGTAGAATATGTTCTCAGAGAGATACTAAATGTCTCTAAAACACACTCTGCAACCCACAAATATATTTCAATTTACAACAACCTATTGTAGGAATTAATTTGGAATTTTTTTTGGATGTATTCCTTTGAAAACTGCATAGCCAAGTACTATGCAACCCATGTAAATTGACCTTGCTATTTTACATAGCATAGCCTCTGGATAGCTTTTATCACTTGCCCAGATGGTGTTTGGCCTATGTATTTTAGTGGAATGGTTTATTTTCTCCTTGATAGGTTTCAAATGCACAAGAAAACATTATACCCGTCTATCTGCATTTGAGTGGAATACAAACTGACTAATAGATAAACATTCTGTGTGAAAGTAAATAGCTTTAAAGTATACTGCCTTCACATTCCATTGATCAGCTCAGTCAGCAAAGTTTTCCATATTGTCACTAATGTTCTAAATATTTTGGAGAGAAGCATGCCAGACGTGTAGAGTATTTCCACTTGTGTCACACACAAGGTCATTATAAACTACCTCTTGAATTTCTATTGATCCTTCCACTGGAGTAGCTTCCTTCACTTCCTTTTTGTCTCTGTTGGAAATGTCACTGCAGTTGTAAAGAAGGAAACTAGGAGCTATTAGGTAGAGTGGTTGAATCCCCTGTCAGACAGCAAGAGGTTTGGACTGGTTCATTACCTTACCTTTACTAGAAGCCTTCTCCATATTCTTCACAGTCAGTAAGAGGCCAAGAGTATAAAGCTGGTTACTCAGCTTCAAGGTACTATCTCCAAGGTACACAGTCATCTCTGAGGATGTGGAACCCACTCCATCCCAAAGGCCCCAAACAGATGGTCAGAAAAGAGCTCGTTATTAAGCTAATCTACAGAAGGGCTTACATGTAGAATCAAAGAATCACAGGCAAGCACTTCTACTCAAAGGTCAGCCTTAGCTTCTCCAAAAGATCTTCATTTCTTCATCCTGTCCAATTTCCTAAGAGAGCAAATCCCAGAACTGGTGAGGCTAAATGAACATCACACTCAACTTAAGCTTCTGCTAAATTCATGGACTTTTGACCACTCTTATCTGGAATTAACTTTAAGTCATTTAAAGCTAAAAGCCAATAATGTATAACTTTATTTTCAGTCTTATTATAAATGAGTCTGAAACACAATAGTGCAGTCATATATTTGGCATTAAGTCTCACTAGTCACAAAAAAAATGTGGGTCAGTATAGAATTTTTCCAAATTTGTCTAAATAAGACTCGGTTTGTCGAAACTTGCCAGATGCTTTCAAGTGAACACACATGTTGGCGGAAATGAGATGTAATGTCTCAAAGACAAAAAAAAATAGGTCAGCACTGTGCAAAAGGAAACTTGTCAGTGAGATCAATGTGAACCTACAAGTTAATGTGGACACCAGAATTTCCTTACAACAAGGGATATACGCAGTAGACCCAGATCACAGCTTTTTATCCACTTGTGAAAAGCAGAGGACATGTTTAAGTATTATTTTTTGTATCCTTAATGAAAGGCACTGCTTTTTAATATGAACTATCTATGTTTAAGCACAGTTTCAACTGATAGAATATCATAGTGAATTAAATTCTGGTTCATTTGCTCGATTTTTACCAACATGAAAGATTAAAAAAAAAAAGTGAAGGGTGGGATAATCATCAAGTATCATAAAATTTAAGAAATGTCATAAAGTCCCTTACCAGTTTTTCTATGTTAAATGTTTCAAGGAATTTAACATTGTGGATGAGCTCAGTTAAAAAAAAAAAAAGAAGAAGAAAAAAGAAAAAAAATTGAAAGAAAAAAATTAACAGAAAGACCTTTCTCGGGGCTTCTCATTGCATTTATTTATTTATTTATTTATTATTTATTTATTTATTAAAATGTACATCACTTATTGAATACATAAAATGCCAGTGCTTTGCAACAGTTTTGTTACTGCATTTCTAAACTAAAAAAAATAAAAATAAAAATAAAAATAAAAAGACAGGAAAATACATTCAAAATGCTAGGCTGTTCTGCTTATGCATGGGCAGTGGCTTTGGTAAGCTACAGCCTGCAGTGTGACTGTTCAGAGGCATTGGTGACCATCAGCCGGCTCTCGATGAAAAGTTGCACATAAAGCATTAAAGGATACAAAGAACAAGTTGGTGGGAAGCAGAAGAGGAATGGGGAAATAAGAAAAATGCCACATATGCTAGGAGAGGCGGGTGGTGGACTGAGGCAGAAGTAAGCATAAAGACTAATGTTCTGGGAAACTTGATGTATGCGGAGAGATGGAAGGAAACAAAGCAACATGTTTGGCAAGCTATACTGTGGTGTGTGTGTCCACTTTCAATTTCCTACTTTGCTTTCCAAGAGAAACGTAACAAAACTGAGGTAGAAATGAACGCAGGAGCACGAGAGCCCGGATTTCAAAATGAGAAGCAGAATTGCACTGACAAGAGTGAAGTCAAAAAGGGGAAGGGATGGAGAGGCTCTTTGCGGATACATATTGGTTGTTTTTAAATTTTTCCTTGTTTGTGGGTTTGGGTTGCTATCCTCTGCATTCTATCAAACAGCATGGCAAGCCTATAAGCTAGATTAGTGAAGAGAACGACACCATTCCCAGCAGTTTAAGGAGAACTTGCAAACTACCACCACCACCACCCCCACTACCAGCTAGGCAGTAAAAGGCAGTCCTCCTTTTCAGGTACTGTGACTTTCAGGGTCCTAAATAGGTCTGTGGCTGACTGTTTGAGACACTAACACAAACTGAATAAGTAGCTTTCCATTAACCAGTGTACCTTTTAAGAACATTTCACTTAATTATCAAGGAGCAATGTACTAAGAACTCTTGCAGTTATTGACATAAAGAATTATTCTGCTCTGGTTAATTCCCCATAATTAGTAAAAGAACTTTTAAAAAATCCTTCCATTTCTACTTTAAATCATAAGTATTCAGTTGTATCACACTTCAGTATTTTTCTGGATACATTCAAAGTAATTTTCCTTGCTATTTTCCAATTGTTGAGGTAAACATACATTTTAATATAAAGTAACATTGAAGCCTATCCTATTACTCTCAGCAGTACATAGTGCTTTCAACACATTCCTTTGAGGTACTGTACAAATCACAATCACTTTCCTGAGTTTTTGCAGACAAGAACATTAAAAGAAATGAACTGCAGAAATTAAGGTCCAGATTACCGTTACCCTGTTTTACCTGTTCTTAGCTTAATACTGCAGAACAGACAGGATTGAGGAATACTGTTGCTCTTAAAATGGCAAAAATCTGGTTTTCTGTTTGTAACACAACCGTTCATCTCTTTAGTCCAATAATGTTTGAAGTTAAAGCTCTTTATATTAGCACATGCCACCAATGTAATTGTGAGGCAAACAAAAAATAAAGCACCACTCCAGGCACTTGACAGCAACTAAATCTCGAGAACAGCAGAATGGAATCAACACACGAGGTTCATGTCCTTCTGAAATCAACACACTTGCACCTTGCTCCTTGGTGAGTGTTGTCTAGCTTGAACCGAACTGAGCATCCGCGAACGCTTTCTGTCATCTGGGGCTTTCAAATCAGAAGCTCTCATTTGATCCACTTTTCCTCCAAATCTACCCTGACTCTATAAAGATGCAACTTAATTGTCGTCTTCCCCAGTACCCTTTGCAATTTAAACACTACTGGAAAGGGGCTCTATTCCCTATGTAGCAGGTTTTATGTGTGTGTGCCAACATTCATTGCATTTTTTTTAAAAAAAGACGTTATCACTGACTGCAACCAAACATTTTGTTCCATTCAACGTACATATCAAGCTCTTTTTGAGATATGCTAGGCTGAATCTTGCAGAAAGCATTTTCAAAGTCTTGATATGTAACGGGCCTCAACTGGCTGGGCATAATGGCTGAAAGGTCCGTGGCTGGCATGGCGTGGAGGGGGCCCACCGCTGCTTCCTGACACAAATGAGCCACGTCTAGTCCGGAAAAGCCTTCTGTGCGCTGGACGAGCAGTGCAAACTCCTTGTCATTGAGACAGTAATTGTGCTGTGAGAGCAGTTGTACTATTATCTGGTGCCTCGCTGTGCTGTCAGGAAGTGGGATTAAAAGTCGTTTCATGAAGTACCTACGAAGAGATTCATCTATTTCTTCTGGTTTACTGGTGGCACAAATTACTACGATTTGGTCCTCAGCCGAAGTTAGTACAGTGTCCAGCTGCATCAGAAATTCGGTTCTCATCCGACTGACTGGACTGTGTTCCTCACTCACTTGAGAGGAAAGGAGCATGTCAATGTCACTAACAAAAATCACTGAGGGCTGGCGACACCTGGCCACGAGAAAAGAGGCATGGATAATTTTCTCTGCTTCTCCTAACCACTTGGCGACTAGTCCAGAACCAGCAATTTTGAAAAACGTGGCCCCCAGCTGACCAGCTATGCATCTGCCCAGTAATGTTTTGCCTGTTCCACGAGGTCCAAATAAAAGGATGCTCCGGGGTAAGGCCGTCAGTCCACTGAATGCATCTGACCTCAACACTGGCCACAAAACCTCCTCTTTAATGACAGCCTTCACTAGGTCGAGACCAGCGATGTCACTCCAGTCCACTGGAGGTCCTTGGGTGATAATCTCGTTGGTTACCAGGTCAATGAGGTGCGTGTCGGTGTTCTTCAGTTGCTCGTCCACAGAGTGGTTGGATGAGGTAGCTGCACGGAGTCCAGGGCCTTGCATTGGGTGAGAGAGGAGCTGCCTGTGCTCGTCCCCATGCTCACTCATTACGGGCGATGTGTACTTCCCAAAGGATTCACTGGATCTTGATCCCAATGAATTTTTAGCAGTACTGTAGGAAGGAGGGGTCAGAGCCCTACTGGACTGGCTGCTGAATTTCCTTTGCTGTTCAGAGGACATTAGCTGCTTCGTTGGCTTAAATGCTAAGGATGATGTTTCAGCACTTCTGTCAAAGCCATTCCCCCGATTTGTGTTTGAAATGCCGTTGTCAGGCATTCGGTACATAGGACTCTGTGTAGATCTCTGTTGGCCATAGCTGTAATTTCCATAACTGGAGTCCATATCTCCTTGCCCTGCCATGTAGAAAGCTTTCCTTTTAAGAGAACTTGCCGAACTATTTGTCAGAGCCGAGGGTGCAATAGGTGTCAAACCATGACCCTGGTAGGTGTAACCAGGAACAGTGGTGGGGGGCAGGGGAGTGGGGGCAGGGATTCCTGAAGGCAGGTATGCTGAAGGAGGAGGGGGTGCACCCCCAGGGCTGTACCCAGACCCCACAGCAGTCTGAGGAGGATAGCTAGCAGAGGGATAGCTGTAACTGGAAAGGTTAGAAGTCCCATTGTAGCCTGGGACCAGGGCTGGTGGTGGAGGAGGTGGCGGTGGTGGCTGTAGGAGCCCAGAGCTATGCAAAGGAGATGGATGAGGTGAAGGAAGTGCAGGTGCTGGCTGGCTACTGTAAGTAGAATGCAAATATGATCCGTTGTATCCTGGGGCATATTCCTGAGATGGGAGCCCTGCATGAAGACTAGGTACGGTGTGGCTTCCACAGGTACTACTTGAGTAACTAGGTTCTGTCAGGTTGCTGGCCACCCCAGGAGAGCTCCCTATACTTGCAGAGACATCTGCTGGAGGGAGGGCTGAACTGACTCCGGCTTTGCTGGCGGTGATAACATCCGGAACACAGTTCATGGGATACACAGACTCGGAATTCAAGGAAGGCTGCCAGGGTTCACTTTCATTTTTCCGACCATTCACTAGTCCCGATGGTGCATCTGAATAGTTGCTGAGAACAGGTCGGTCCACAGGACCTTCCAAAATGCCAGAATACTTCTCTGCATACTTTTTTAGTAGGTTGGATGCAGTCAGAGCAGATATGTCATCATTCGCCCAAGCATACTGATAGGTGCGCTGCAAATGACCTCTGTAGGCTTCAACTTTGTGGGCAGGAGACCGAGTGGTTGAGGTGATGTCAAAGTGCTGTTCTGGCCACTGGGCATGCTCCGGCGTCCACTGCATCTTCAAGCCTAAGGATTTGGGGGAGGGTGGTGGAAACAATTAATTCACATAGCTATTCATCATAGGTCTTAAAGCTTTCCCCCCAAATGCTTTTTCCACCTATTATCTTCCATTAATGATATCTACATTATAAAGTATCTCCACAGCTTACAGTACCCATTATGATCTCTGTATTATGCTTTTGTGGGACTGAGGATTGAACCCAGGGCATCGTGCATGCTAGGCAAGCACTCTACCACTGAGCTACATTTCCAATCAGATCTCTATAATATAAACTCTTTAAAATGAACTGAATTTTAGCCCTCTATGAAAGTAAACTGCATTTAAAAGAAAACTCTGTAGAAGACCCAATGCTTTTCATTTTTAAGTAATAAGCAAATCTATTTCTGTCAAGCCCATCAATTTACTGTATATTACACACACATACACAAATATATATATGTACACACACATTTCTGCAGATGAGAATTCAATCATGGGTTATTCCAATAAAATATTCATGGATTTTAAATATCTGGCATATGATAGTATTAACATGTACAATATCTAGCTATTCTGTCTCTTCACATCACAGTTTCTGTTTTATATTTTAACAATATAAAAATGAGACACAGCTGACAGATCACATCTAGGATACCTCTCTTATTTGGTACTGAACACCTAGTTAGCACAGTATAATGCTCCCTGCGCAGAACAATATGACACAGACATAGCAGGTCATTCCATAATCCAACTCTCATCTAAAGTGGTCCACGACAGTTTCAAATCTGCTTCGTGGAGTGCAGCAAAGCAATCTCCCAGGCAGCGCTCCATCGCTTTCATCGCACAAAGCCTACAACTCGGTATGAATTACAACTGGCTCCTTTCTGCCTCTCAGTTCTGTTGTTGAGTCTCTGGAAAAAAAAACAAGCATCAATTGTCTGTCCGTCTTCTAGCATTCTCCCTTCTTCTCTTATAATCCTCCTCCCTTTATAGCCTCCATCTTACCAAGAGGGGAGGGCAGAACATCATATATACATATGATTACATATATATATATGCATATGAGAGAGAGGAGGGAAACTAAAAAAGGAAGGTAAGACTGGAGAGAGATTCTGGTTTCTAACTCTTTACATTTCTACAGGAAGCTGTGTGTGGCAGAAACTGAAAAAATAATACTACATAATGGGCTCATATATGAAATTCTGTCATCGGCTAGATTACTAACTGAAGCAAAGTGACTATTGAACACACTGTAAAATAAGTATTTTCCCCATAATAAGAGAACATACTAAGCAGTTAGAATCAGGGAATCATTTGAATTTAAACTTTTAAAAAGGTCTTGAAAATGAACTTATTTCACAGATTAGAAAAACATGGTCCAAAGAGATTCCCAAAGCATCCTTCAAGGCCTCACAGGTAGTTATTTGCAGAAGAAAACTGGAACCCTGTTCTCTTATTTCCTATCACCCTATCATCCCATTCTAATTTCTGCTTGGTTGGAGCATTTCCTGTTCTGGTACAGAACTTAATCTCCTTAATCTCCTTTGTATTACCCAAAGTGAATTTTGCAAACCGTCTTGTGCCCTCTGGCAGAGATTCCTTGATAAGAAGGAGGCCTGGTCTAAATGAAGCATCTGTGGCATCAGCTCCCTTCTGAATTACCAGTCTATTTTGACAGCTTCTACCACCTTCTGTTCTCCTCCTTCAACCCCTTTAGCTCTTCATTGCCTGGCTCTGGCTTCTGACATGGCCAGCTTTGACTTACTGAGCTAAACTGAACACAGCACACAGTTTGGTAACAGAATGGCATGTTGATTCCCTTCTGACTCCCTCTTCCTTGTTTGCAAAACCACTGCACCAGACACTGGAAGTTAATTAGCAGGATGATGCTGTGCTAATTGTGTTAATTTACAAGGTTTTAGTCAAAGAGAATCATGCCAGGGCTGGCACTGCTGTCATGCTTCCGACTTAATGATTAAGAAATACTGAAAACAAGGTGGGAAGGATTGCAGTAATTACACAATAAATGAATAAAGCAACAGGATTCATTTGCAAATATATTTTACTGCAGTTGTACTCATTTGCATTTGGATTTTAAAAAAGGATCCATGTAGATATTCATTTGCAAATCACCAACTCAGTTAAATTAAGTCTGAATGCTGCACAGTATAACTTAATCAACCTTTATATATGTGTATGCGTATATATCTAGTAAAAATAATGAAAGACCTTATTTCTCTTGTACATGCAACGGATTTTTTTCTTCACTTTCCCTCGGCTACCCCAATCTTGGTATATTTTTGTTTTAAAATTTTGCACATTTTAAAATAATCTCTTCCAAAGGTAAAATAGTACTGTGAATCCTGATGAAGTGCAACTCGCATCAGTTAGCTCAGAGAGCCTGTGACAGTGAGTTCTAGGAAGAACTAAAGTGATATGCTTAATTGTCTTGGCTTTCTCAATCATTGCTTTTTAACAGGGAGGAAAACACACCACAAAATGGGTGAAATGACTGAAACCACACTTAAAGAGAAAAAGATGCAATTTTAATGAAGCAGCATTTCAGGAATCATACTTTCATTAAATTCAACTGGAAATTATTAAGAGCAAATCACCAGGAACCAATCGCGAGTAATCAGTATCTAAATTCTTCTAGTGTCATGGGATTTACTTCAAGCCTTATAAAAAGCAGAGAATATTAATGTGACTGTAATGTAGAACTGTCTAAAAGACCTATAAATTCATTAGTCCTGTAAGTTATTTCTAGGGAATTTCCATTAGGATTTTTTTCTTTAAATATTATCAAAATAATGAGTGGAGAAAATAACAACTTACATATCCTATGACTGGGCATTTTAGGAGCTTTATACAAGAGAGACATGAATAAACAGTTTGCAGCAAGGTCTCAGAAAATAATTTAAAAGTCACAGGCAATGGAATTTACCACAAAACACACACACACACACACACACACACGCAAGTACACACTCAAAAGTTAAAAAGCGGGTCTTCCTTTCATTTAGCTGAGCTAAATATTGTTGGCATTAGTTAACATACAGATCAAACATGATAGAGAAAAATACCTTTTAACAAAAATTAAACTGGCAAAAATTAAACTTACAGTTGTCATGCATAAACATATATACACACATAAATGTATACATATAATATATTTAAAGCAGAATGTAAAATCCTTCACCTTTTTCAACTTAAATAACTTTTCTTGTAAATTAATCATTTACAAAAAAAAAATTTAAATGCTCTTAACAAGTTACAACTGGTATAAAAGATGAGCATATGCAGTTAATAAAACAGAATGTCCATTTTCACTGGGTATTTCTGCATAGTTTAACTCTAGCAAAACTAATTAAATTTCATAAGATTTCTGTTTCATCTGAAATTAAGAAAAGATCCTATCTATTAAAATTATATATTTGGAACAATTACTAGATACACCATTGCCTTTGAAATCTCAAGCTATTTTTGGATGTGCTTACCAAGATAATTGGAAGTTTATTTATTGATGCATACTAAAAAACAATAACCTTAGCAGGGCTGCAAAAGACAAGATTGAGTTTTGATTAAACTTAAGGAAACAAAATTGTTCATGTACCCTGAAACATGAGGTTTTATCCAGTGCTTTCAAATCATCACTGCTATTTGAAAGCATAATCATAGTTAACCATTAACTAGTTCTTAATATCAGTGGGATCTTAATAAATCACTGTTCAGCATATTGTCCTGGCCTTAGATGCAAAAAGAGCCATTTTACCAGTTTCTTGAATTTTAACACTAATTTAGAAGTAATAGCAAACTTGTTTTGTAGTTGCTGTTCTGTTTATTGGCTATGATAATTTTGATGTGAAATGAAGGAAATGCAGAACCGCATGTTCTTTGAACAAAACAATCACACCCCATTTGATTGTGCTACTCCTATCTGTGAATGAGAGGCAGTCCTTAATTTGGCACCCCCAAAGGAGAGAGGCTTAAAAACAGCTTTTTATATGACTTCTCAGAAGAGGAAAAGAAAAACCTCAGAAAACACATTCTTTTTGCATTATTAGATATTTGATAATAACTCCCACTATTTTGGGGAAAGAGCTTAAACAGGTACAGTAAAACATCAGAAAACAGGAAACTAAGAAAAATAGGTTTTAGAGGTGAGTAAAAATTGTTCCAAAACATCAAATTTTATTTTTGAAAGGAGGAGAAAATTCTTAACACAGCTGGCAAAATTCACAATGCAATGTGAATTGCTTTTAAGATATTTTGTCATAAGTGTTGAATTGCTTTTAAGAGAAAATTTTAAGAGAAAATTCTTAACACAGCTGGCAAAATTCACAATGCAATGTGAATTGCTTTTAAGATATTTTGTCATAAGTGTTGAATAGAGATGGCAGGTGCTACAATAAAACCTCTGTTTTGTTATTTTATTGTTATAGGATGAATATATACATATATATATATACACATATATATGTATATACATATATATATACACATATATATATGTGTATATATATATATATATATATATATATATATATATATATATATGCACGCACATATAAATCAGCAAGTCTATACTTCCTATATAACTTGGTGGTTTTGATAATATTTACCATTCTTATCATTAAACATTTCAGAGCTTAGGTTCAATTACTAAACTGCTACTGCCCTGTTACTTCTTTTTTTTGTTGTTTCATTCTGAAACAGCCACTGTGATATCCCTTGAAGTTCTGCCATAGTCTCAAAGTTACAAAGAAAGAGTTACATAGAAAATTGAGAGGTATGAACACAAATTTCAGGATGGGTGGAAATTAGAAATAAAATGCTAGGTCTTCTAGAATCTACTGTAAGCAATATTCCTGTAAATATTAATTGAGGTACATACTCATGATACCGCTCCCACCCTTAATAAGCATATGCTATTCAACAGTTTGGCAGGTCTATAGCAGCCCTCTTCAACTACGTTCCCATAGGGTAATTCTGGCTGCTAGGGACTCAGCACTCATTTGTACATTTTCTCAGACTTCCTAAGGGCAGAGACCTGAGGCAAACACCTGCAGGCAAGGCGGGCTTGCCTGTTCTGGGAGAGCTGCACCACCTCAGCTTGCCTATTCCAGTCCATTGAGCTACTGTACCTCTCAACTTTTCATCACTGCTTTTTAACATTTAAAAAATTTAATAGTGTTTAGCAAGCTCTCTCCAGAAAACAATTAAAACTAGAGTAAATATAGCAAAGTAATTATACCAGTTCACAGTCCCTTCAGCCTAGTAATGCAACAAATTCATCATCTCTTAGGAACAAATGGAGAATTCAGAATTTTAAGTAGAGAATAGCAAATTCATTTGCTAAAAATATAGGTTTATGCAATGAAAGAGGGACTCCAGACCTTCTGGTACTGAAAACCTGCCCTGTGCAATATCTAATTGTTATTCTTCAAGGGAGTGAGGACTAGATGAAGTGTTTGAGCAGACTCAGCAGCCCTGTTCGCATGTCTAGTCATCCTTGTCAGCTGAGAGGCCAACAAAGCAGTACCCAGTGTTAGATGTACTAATGCATTTGATCTGGAAATTTCCTCAGCCTATTTCCTGATAATTCCTAACCTAAAACTATAACAGTAGATTAAAAATAATAAATGGGGGGGAATGTGGGAGAGAAGCACTAAAATTACATATTCTCTTTAATCCTCCTAATTTGGTTCCATCATGAGTATACCAAAACTACAATTATTTTCTAATCTTCATGTGATAGAGGGAGTCTCAAATTTACTTAGACATCAAACTCAGGGTGTACTATATGCAAGCTTTGGGGTTCTACGTGATTCAAGGGAATCTAGTTTGTTTTACAAGGTGATAAAAACCTTTCAGCTTTCTGTCTTCTTTAAAATTCACATTCTACATTCCCTAAAATTATATTCTTGATTTTGTGGATTAACAGAACTTTAAAAATGATCTTACTCTACTCTAGATGGCCTCACTTTCAGTTCTTTATTTTCCTTACTATTGTGTCCTATGGGGGGGGGGGCTGTTAACAAGCTTGTGTATCACAGAATTTTACTTGGAGCTATTACTAGATGGTTAAGGTAGAAAGAGACTAAAGAAACAAGCTTTACAATTTTGTTTGAAGAGTGAAAATTTCCAGATTGGAGATCAGACCACTGACACTGCGTGTCAATTACTTGTTCTAATCTTGGTCAAGCTGCTCAGGCACAATGTACTCCCTTTCCTCCACTGTGGAACTTGGATGGTCTATCCTCCTAGATTGCTATGAGGTGCTAGGATTATCTAAAATAATAGCATTTTGTGAAAATAGTTTCCAAGGATGAGCTGCTGCATGATTATTATTATTTATTTTTAAAAAGCTAGAGGTGCACTAAACATAAAAGAACATTGGCTAGAGAGAAAATAGGCGAAGTCACTCCCAGAATTTTACAGATCAGTTTTTTTCAACTTCAGGACAGCTACTGAAGAGGAAATCTTCCAGTGGAAATGTTGAATGCAAATGAGTATGAAATTATTTCATACTCAGCAGAACACAAAAAGATATTTCCTTGATCAAAAAGGTGTCAGAAATTCAAAAATTTTTCATGGTATCTTATTTCATATTTTTTATGTTATCCGTGGCTCAACATTGAAGAGAAAAAACTAAGAAACAAAGCACTTAGAGGTTTAGAACTAATTAAGAATGTTCATAAACTTCCAGTCCAAAAATAAGATATTCTAATTATATAATTTATATATTTCTTATTTTTAAGACAAGCTAAAGATCTTACAATATCTCATTCTTGCCTGGCAACGGCTGGCTAAATCTGAGTACCTACTTCTTTTTTGGACACAATATAACCTTTCCTCCACATCATGGTGTCCCATTTCCTATTACATCACATATTTTTATATCTAACAGGTCATATAGCCATATGAATTTATGACTTCACTCTGAAGCATGAGTTTCCTCACTTATGTACATTTTGTTGAAAACCAGCAAGAAAATGTAGTGCTCTAAAAAAACTTTTTAAAAGATGTGGTCATTTTTGAAGAAAAATTTTTCAAGTACTATTTGTCATAAGAAAGCATCCCTTTCCCTCTTAAAAATAAGTGGTAATTTTCTCCTGTATTCACAGTCATTAGTACAGTAGTATGGAATGATGGATAATGTTATCCTTAAAAAACTTGTTCAAGATAATTGTTTCAGTTTTCCTTTTTGCACATTTATCAGATATAGTTCCTTGTTGTCTTCCATATAGCCATCTCCACCATTCCTTATATGCTCCTTTGAATATGCTATAGACTCTGATACCACAAACCAAAGTTTACTCTATTAGTAAAGCATCTTCTGTTACTCGGTTGCATTAGTTTTACAATTTTGGGGTAGGCTGTTTAATTTACTCTAAAGGTGTGCTTCTTTTTTTGTACAGAAAGTTGTTAGATGAATGGTCCTGGGCAAGTGGCAGATATCATCCTTTTTGTTATCACTCAGGCTAGTGAGAGCCTGTGTTCGGTGTCTCAGGCATCAGGCACCATGACTTGGACTGGGATAGGATATGCCCTGACTTTGAATTTAACTTGGAGGTGACTTATAACTTGAAATGCATTAAATATTCACTCATCAAAATATAATCAAATAAATAAAACTATTTTGCCAATATTTTCATACTGAAGATGAAACTTGGTATGAGTGGATCTGACTGGTCATTATTTTTAATATATGCAAGACATATAAGAAGGTGGCTTATATTTATGAGGATGAAAGCAAAATACTTATGCAAAACAAATTACACTGATGACAGAAATATCACTTTCAGACCACAGAAATTATATTCAGTATATGATCAAGCTCTACACCATATCATTCAAAACAACTCAGGAAATCATGATCATAATTCAAAATAAGTACATGTTTTTCCTGTGGGACTCTAAAATTTCCAATACTTAAACTATACAAATGAACATATACTCATACAGAGAAATCCTCAGAGTTTAAAAATATGATTGACATGATTTGTATGTGGGGAGGAGGGAAGCTTAAAGTTTCTGGGCCAAAAAAAAAAGCGATTTTATTAATAATCTAAAACTAAAAACAGTGACCAAAACTGTGAATCATCTGGTAAATAATTCACAAGAAGATATCACTGCATATACAAACAATCCAAATATACAAATGATTCATATTCCTAATCTTAGTGTCAGGTGTCATCAGCTATTGCAAGGGAAAGAGTCTGAGATAAGTGGTTATTTTCCCATGTGAAGACACACGTATTGTTGTTGCTACTTCTGTGAATTTTTGACAATTTATCATCAGTTTAAGTAGTGCTTTATAGTTAACCTTTAAATTTGTTATTTGCAGCCTTTCATTTCTCATGTGTCTCTTCATCTTCCCATGTATGTTTTTCAATCCATTAAGACTATCAGCCCTTCCCCCAGTTCTTTTTGTCATACAAAGATCATCAGGACACCTCATAAGTCCATAGGGACAGCCAGGGCTAATGAATATGTATGCTCTGTGTCACAACAGAGCATTTCCCTGTTCTGCAGAATCAACTCTCTTAAGTGTGTAAATAACAGGTGAGCTGTGTAGCATGCAGGGATAAATGGGGTTAACACAACCAGAGAACCCCATGCTAGAATCATGGCATCTTGCCTATATGATGGACCCAGAGAAAGAAATTCTAATACCAAAAGTATTGTACATTTCCCAAGTGTTCTGAATCCTTATGCTTAATTTTTTAAATTAATTTTCTAAATTTGTATATGACAGTGGAATGCCTTCCAATTCTTATTACACATATAGAGCACAATTTTTCATATCTCTGGTTGTATACAAAGTATATTCACTCCAGTTTGTGTCTTCATACATGTACTTTGGATAATATTGTTTAAAAGGGACTTTTCAAAGATAACAATTCCAATCATCCTAAAAGGCTGAGATTATTACAAGTGATTCAAAAGATACTATTTTCCACATAATGTACGTTTACACTTTTAATTAACACAAACTAAGGCAACCTGCTACCTTGTATTATGATATGGCTGCCTGATTTTCTCAGTCAAAAATCCTAAAATGTTACACTAACCATTATGTACAAACCTATTTGTAAATACTTACTTGCATGTGTATATTCTATTTCAAGTATCTAAATGTAAGGCTCAATTTAGTTATATTTAAATTTAACTCTATTCATTTTAGCCCAACACACCAAGCTGACAAAGGTCAATAAACAAATTCAGAATCTCCCAAACCCCATGACCTTATGTAAATGGAATTTGCATTCATCTTCTTTTCTGTTTCTCTGGAACTTAATTCTAGAAAGATAGTTTACCTAAAAATGCTTATTTAAAACTGAGAACTCTCATATAATTAGAAAGGGAGGAAGTGCATTATTTACATATTACATAATACAATCCTTCCACCATTCTCCTTAAAAACTCTTTGCTTTAGGTGAACCCAAAGTGTGCAAAATGCAGACAAATTTTGTTTAGGCTATTTATATATATATTTTTTCTTTTTGGCAATTCATGCATTAATTTTTAATGCAATAGCAAAATAGTGTCTTGGATTTAAAAAAAAATACTCTATAGTCAGGGTTGGGTGACATAGTGCATTAATTCAGTGTCCTTCACTCCTGGGACCTGTGTATAATTTAGTCCAGCCTGAAGAAAATAACTTTGATCTGAAGGCAGTGGAAAAAGCTACATATGAAATGAGTTTTGGTAGGTTTAGTGTTGTTTCTTCCACAGAAGAGGACATATGAAGATAAACTGCTTTAGAATACAACCAGCAAGGCCCAGGATGAAAAGTGAAGTGCTCTCAGCAGGGACAGCAGTATTATCACCTTTATATTTTCCCCACCCGGTTCCAAGTAGGGTCTGGGGAAATAAATCTAGACTCCACCTATAATTGGGATGCTCTGATTTCCAGATAAACAGAACCTTGTTAAAGTGCAATGTGAATGAAGGTCTGATTGTTAGTGCTGTTGGCTTTTTCATTTGTAAAAACAAAGAATGCTGCATAACAAGACAGAAGCAGAGGAGACCAGCATCTTCAAAGGAAGTGGCATTTCCAGTCCTGGAGGAGGTGCCCAACACCACTGTCCATGGGAATGTGCTAACAGGACAGACCACAAGGAAATAAATTGTTTCTTCCTATCCCATCTTGATTGTGGTTTTTATGACAGTAATTAACAGCACAATTTCATCTACTGCTAGATGGATAATGATGTTGTATATATTTTTTTAAATGTAAGCTTTGGCTAAATTGAATAAAATGGTAGATCCAGTCTTATGTGTATTAATCACATGACATATAGATCTCCTTCTTTTGCTTATAATTCTCCAAATAATCCCAGTTCAATTCTCTTCTGCTGTGAGCAAACATGTGTGGCTTACTTTGTCTCTAATAGAGCAGTTAAAAATAATGTTGCTTTCAGTATTGTCTTCAGTAGAGTTAAAAGCTGGAATGATGTTACTTCTCTATGGTCTAATCAATTCTAAAATTTTATATTCTTGTGAGATGATTATAAACTATTTTACTACCTCCTGGGTTATGGATAATACAGTATTTCAGTCATAGTTGGAAATGAGATGATACGTTGAAATAAGCTTAATTTTACATTTGCTAGTTTTAGTTGTTTAGTGAAATCTTTCTGCTACTTCTTCAAATTGTCTTATCTCATTAATTGCACTCAAATTCCCAAAGTAACAGGAAATCCAAAATGTATATAGAACTATACAGATAACACAAGTAGGCTATGTAAAAATCAAACATAGGTGTCTGTAATTTTGCATATGTATTCGTAGTTTGGAAAGGACATACTGAAAATGAGGAAAAGGAATGAGAGAAGAAAAAGTCATTTCGAAAACTGCTATCATCCTCCTTAATGTCTATGTCATACAAGCCTAATTATTAATAATATCTGACTACAAAAAAATACATTCTAATGCACCTGTGGTGGTGTGAGGAGTATTAGAGACTTAAACACAAGTCCTTATACACTCTAAGTACATACTCTGGTGTGTTGGGGACTAAACACAAGACCTTATACACTCTAAGAACATACTCTATCACTGATTTGTACCCCAGCACATCAAAACCAAATTCTTATTTAACTAACGTGTAATATGTACATCATATTTTTAATCAAAATTCAGCACTGCTTAAATTTTTATTTGGCTATGTATTTGATTTTTGTGGTTTTTTAAAACCAGTTCAAATACATCAAAAAGCTCAACATTTATAAAACTTAAAATCTTATTTATGATCTCAAAACACACCATGAACACTTATTTCCTTAGCTGAGTATTCATTTTTGGGAAGGTCTGAATTTACATAAAAAGCAAATCATTACTTTAAAACTATAATTGAGTTACATAGGAAAGTATTCCATTGTTAACTGTTTTTTTTTTGTTAATCGTAAATACAATAGTTTTTAAAATCATTATAGATAATTCATAGAATTCATGCTGAATCATAGGTCTAGAAGTACATTCCTACTCATTAAACTGATATATCTGTAAAAACACTTCTTTTTAATAGGTCTTTTTAACAGCATCAGTATACACACAAGCATATGGCAATTTCATTTATATTTTACTTTTCATCTCTGGGCCATATAAGATCACTTAGCTAACGTGTGTAGATTTTTCAGCCGAGGATGTTTTAGTGTGCCCTATTTTTATTTAGTGCTTTTATAACTAACCATTGTTTTCATATTTTGCTTTAGAAATTATTTTATCCAGTTCAATGTCAAATGATATTATACCTTTAAAAGAATCTATTAAAAATATAGAATAAAATAGCGGATTGCATCTCTGGCCATAGCTCCCAGAAGCATTAAAGTGTTACTAGAGTACCCAAATGACAACAGTGACAGCTTAACCACTTAAAGTCTTTTTTACATTAACAGGCCCACCCTGCCCAGTTTTAGTAGTAATAGTCCAGGCATGATTTAATAGGAGGTTTTCTGCAAAATACAACTAAGTAACTCTCTTTTTAAAAAATATAAAAATCAAGTTGTGTGTCTACTGAACAATCCTTTGCACTTTGTGAAATATTAGTGCACATTTATAAAGCTTTGTTGCTTTTATTTTTCCTCTCCCTATACATGCATTAAAATATTGGCCTGATAATTAGCATGCATAATCCAACAGCCTCCTGTATTTGTTATGATTTTAGGCAGAAGTCCATGTAGAAAACATAATTGAAAGGTTGAGCCTATTAATCTGGAGAACAACCTCCACAAACCAAATAGGAATGAATCATTTTTAAGTTTCTCCCTCCTTTATAGCTTTATATTGCTATGAAGACAACCACAATGAAACCAGAGAGAAACTAAAGGTGACCTTATTTAGACATATTAGTCAAGGCAGCCTTTGCTGTTTTTAAGCAAACATGATTGTGCCTCCACTTTGTCCATCCAGTTTCCCAGTGTGTAAATTGGATGATGACTTGGACAATTCTCTCTTCATTAGAGAGTGGTGGAAAGGAAATATAGAGGTGATTTTTTTTTTCCCTTTTTGAACTCTGTGGTGTCTTATAGCTTCCAAAGCAGCAGCAAGGAGATTGTGTGTGTGTGTGTGTGTGTGCACACGTGCGTGCGCGCGCGGGTGCGTGGAGAGAGAGAAAGAGACAGAGAGAGATCTATATCTATATATATGCTTTTTTTCCCCCTAGACAAGCTGTCGTAATTGAAATGAAGTCTAATCAGACTCATTACTGTTTTCAGCAATTTTCACCACCAAAGATGCTTATTAGGTAACTGTGTTTAATAAACCACTCTTTAGAAAAATACCAGTAATGAGCTCTTAACAGCCAATCTTTAGCGTGAATGTAATGTGAAAAGTGTTCCTAGCACTGAATAGATTTTCACATTTAGTAGTGTCATAATTAAGCTCTCTGAATTGGTTGCTGTGATGTTGGATTTATTATAATAATTTTATTTTTTCTATTTTAAACATACTTGGAATTGAAGCCATCTTTTATTAGAGTAGGATTTTGTTCACTGTACAGCAAATTTCAGATTAGTGCCAAACTGGTCAAAAGGATTTTCAGCTAGGTATTTTTTTTAACAAATGGTAACCAAGGATTTTATGACTGATATTAGTCATCAAATCTTTTCTCATTGGCATTCCCACACGTCATAAAAAAACCTTCCTGTCATTTTATTATGACAAATCATGAAAAGTTATCTCAGATATATATAAAAATATATTGTGTTCATTAGGAAAAAACATCACTATGTTTAACATACCAAAAATATAAAAATTCTAAAAGGACTATTTGAAGAAATATTGATCTTTCATAATAAATAACATACTATATATATTATATATATTTATACATATACATAAACATTATATTGTTTTATTAAATATTATCCTCAAACATATGAACAACACTTTCTCCTTGATTTTTTCTATTTTATAACTATTTTCTAAGCTCTTTCCATTAAAGGGTATTATTATAGATATATATTATTTATATGCACTAAGGGAAGTTATGGGTTAGCTGTGCTTCTTATTGATAAGGAAGGGGAAAATAAAAACTGTCATATACCTGTAAGGATAGGAGTATTTCCATGCAAGATGCTGCTTGTGCTAAAAATAAGTATATATCTATAGAATCTACAATGCTCATTCCATCAGTAGAGTATATCTTGAGGTATATACTTATATATTAATTATATAGAAGGAACTGGAAATATTTTTTGAGAACAACTCAAAAGACTTATGGAAACCTTTTCAGCTTGTATTCATTAAATAAAACCTCTCATGTGATAAGATAAAATATATTTTTTCTAAAAGCAATCCAAAAGATGATACAATCACTTTGAAATGAGATTCTGGACATTGTGAAACACAAATGATGATGACTCATATCATTTATGAATGTTTTATTAAAAAGAATGCATGCTTTTTACATTTGCTTTTGAAGTTAAGAGGTCCAAGATGTCAAATAATGTAATGATAACAATAATAAAAATGGTGTATAAGAATCACTCTTTTGGTGAGTTCTAAAAATAACTTTCCATAATGACAAAGCTATGGTTTTAATTATGAATTTCAATTAGGAATTGAGCACCTAGTTAATAGGTATTTCATTAGGATCCTACCCTGGTTTATAGAAAGTTGGCAGAAATTGCCTTGGTCTTAATTTCTAACTTGAAGAACACAATAATCTATAAGTGAAAAAGAATAAAAAATAACAGGAGACCACAACAGTTTATACCCATTTGTGACAAATTGTTAAGAAGGATTCTGTTACTGAATGATTCCTCTCCCAGTGAAATCTCAATTTCTTCTAATCTCGCGAGCTTCACAACTCCTAATTGGAACCAATAAGCCTCCATAACTGTTTTCAGCTTTCTGAATCAATAGGACTATGAGAACTGAGACTGTCAAATTAATGACCTGTTTCATCTGATTTTGTGGAATGCACTTCTTTGCATTACAAAGCAGAGCAGAAACCAAACTCATTCCCTTGTGAATTCATACAGCCTTCAGATCAAAATATCTTCCTGTTTCTTTAAGCCTTAACTGAATTCGTACCCCGAACAACAAAAGCATAAACCAGTGCATAAAACTATTAGAAAACCTGTATTTTTATCTTTAAATGTCTCACTACTAGATTTAAAAAATAAACAGACAAAAACTAAGAAAGGGTCTTCTAAAGTGCCTGCGGAGGTCCTTCTCATATCCTTGCATAACTTTTTATGACTCATACCGTTTATGAATGTTTTATAAAAAGAATGTATATTTTTGTACATTTGCTTTTATTCCAAAAGTTAAGAGGCTCTGAGATATCTAATAATGGTGATGATAATAATAATGATGATGAACAAGAACCATTCTTTTGGTGAGTTCTAAAAATAACATTCCATACTGATGAAGCTATGGTTTTATTTATGAATTTCAATTAGGAATTGAGCACCTAGTTAACAAATAGTTCATCAAGACCTCACACTGGTTAGGTTGGCAGAAATTGTGTTGGCCTACATTTCTAACTTTAGGAACACAAGCTAGAGAGAATGGATACACACATAAATGAGACTAGTATAGACAACAAGCAACATATAAACTTAACACTGGCATGTAAATCAAGTTATGGATCAACTAGGCATAATAAAATAAAAATTGTAACAGGAAGTGGTGCTAATCAGGTAAGAACTTCGGACAAGGTGGATTTTGTAATTCCAATTTTGACCATACCTTCTAGATCGCAATCAAAATATGCAGAGAAGTCACATACATATCTTGCAAATAGTTTTCAAAAAGAATTAGGTATTCATTTATTCAGGGACCCACCATACCTAGTATCAGCCTTATTCTTTGTGCCTGACTCAATTTTATCTCATGCCAAATTCCTCTGCTAAAGAAAGCTTAAAACAAAGTTTCCATGTATTTTCATAAAACAACAAGCAAGTGGGTAGACAAAAACATGATACCTGAGAATTTAGATTCTTTTACTTACTGTCTGAAATCATTTTAGGCATACTATTCTCCTCCTCCCTGTTAGGCTCTCCTTTCCTTCCTTCTTTTCCTCCTATTTTAAGTAACTTGTCAATTATGAGAAAATATTGAGTGTCTCAAAATTAAAATCCTTAAAAAAGTTACTCTTGAACCCATGAATCTTGATAGATTTTATGTCACCAGAAAAAGCAAATGGGATCAGTTGGCTAAAATGTGTAAAATATGATATTGACACTCATTCTCTATGACATCTGAGTGCCTGTTACTAGAAGGGAAGAGAACTCTGGCCCCAGGGGCTAGGAAACACAGGTCCCTGTCCTGATGAAGCAAGCTTACAGGCTGTCTTCAGAGGATATTTTTATTTATGTGTTCCATTTTAAAAATTAATTAACTAATTGATTTTAATTAGATATATATAACAATAGAATGCATTTTGATTCATTGTACACAACTGTAGCATGACTTCATTTCTCTGGTTGTACACGATCTTGTGTCGCACCATATGTGCAGTCATACACGTAGGGTAATAATCATCTTTCTTGCCCTCATGCCCCCTCCCCACCCCACCCCCCCATTATGGATCAGCATCCACTTATCAGAGAGAACATTTGGCCTTTGGTTTTTTGGGGATTGGCTTACTTCACTTAGCATGATATTTTCCAACTCCATCTACTTACCTGCAAATGCTATTATTTTATTCTCTTTAAATGCTGATATATATATATATATATATATATATATATATATATATATATATATATATATCATATCACAGTTTCTTTATCCATTCATCTATTAAAGGGCATCTAGGTTGGTTCCAGGATATTTAGTGAAGAAAAGATACAGTTCTAAATCTAGTAGGAAGGGAGGCTACATGGAGGAGCCAATAGTTGAGAAACACCTTGAAAGCTGACAAGGATTTCATCAAAAATAAGAGCATAGATAGTTTTCTTCCTGAGACAAAAGTGTGTCAAATCACAGATAAAACCAAGTGGGCTAAGCACTTTTTGGAAACTGTAGCTTGATATGGTTGAGAGGAGGGAAGAATATGTCTATGCTTGAGGTGGGGTAGGAGTGGATAAGAAGCTTGACATTAGATTCCAAAGGGACCCAAGTATCTGGAGTGCATCCTTCTCCAACATTAAGTGCTGCTCTGAACTATTCTTTAGCAATATAACAATAATAAAAGTGTACAGGACCAAAATAGAGAGTAACTAGACAAGAAGCAGAGTTTGAACTTCAGGAAAAGGAAGGGGAAAATCTGAGAAAGTTGTTAGAAATGAGATCTAACATATAGACTAACCAATAAGAGTTGAAGGAATGAAGGAAACAAAAGAGTACATTGTTAGGACATGACTGTAGAGATAGAAAGAATTGTGAAGACTGGGGATACAGCACAATGGGAAAGACACTGCCTAGTATGTGTGAGGCCTTGGGTTCAAGCTAAAGTGAAGCAAAAAAAAAATTAATTTTAAAATGATGAGATATCAACCAACTAATAAGAAATTGTGGTGAGGTTATATCTAATCTTCCAAAAGCCCAGTGAGGGACTGTTATTCTATTTTATATATGGTGCAATAAGTTCCATGCATGTAAGTGACATTGATAATTCTACCCTAATTGCAACCTAGATCATGTGACTCAAAATTGCTACATTCTAATGTATGAAATATGATATGTCAAGAGTTTTGTAATATTTTGAATAACCAATAAAAAAAGGGAAAAAATTTGCTACATTCTATCTCCCTCTTGAGAATCACTGCAAGATTTTTAGCTTGTACAACCCATGGAAATATGAATGAGGACTACAAGCTCTACCAGGAGGTTTGGGAGTCTTGGGCATGTACAAATTCATCAACACTTTGGTCATGGAAGAGGCAACAGGGAGAAAGGGCGTGGAATTAGATGAGAATGGAACTCTTGAGTTAAACCAACATTTAAGAAGTAGTCAGTGGAGACTGGGAAGGTATTTACAGAGTACAAGCAGGAAATAAAAAGTAAGAAAATTTGCCATAGCAAAAGATGAGTGAGAAAGAGTTTTCAAAGGCAAAGTGTTTAATCACAGCACATACATCAGGGAAGTCAAGTAGGATTAGGAGAGGAAGTAGGCAATTAAGAAGCTCAGGTGATCAGGGGGAAAGATCATTGGGGTGGTGGAGTCAGAGCTCCAGATGGAAGAAATGGGTTGGAAAGAGGTGAAATGGCAAATTTGGAAGAATTTTCTTCCTAAATATCTTGAGAAAGATACGCAGCAATTTAAGGGGTAAAGAAAAATGAAGCAAAAATTTGTTTGGGTTTTTTTTTTGTTCTTCTAACGGATATGTGGACAACCTAATCCTTATCTTCAATCAAGGGTCAGCAAACTGCCAAACCTAGCAGGCCAAATCCAGTGTGCCATCCTTTGTAAATAAAGTCTCAGTGGAACCCAGTCACATCCACTTGTTGATGTACTGTCTGTGGTGGCTTTCTAGCTAACAGGCAGAGTTGAATAGTTGTTGCAGAGACCACATGGCCTACAAAGCTGAAAATACTTAAAATCTAGTTATTTTGTCACTGCCTGCCCCAGGCTATGGGGAAATAAATAGTGGAAAGGGATAAATTAAAGAAGAAACATTTCATGGGTGGAGAATGGCTGGGAATTGATTAAACAAAGTCCTCAAGAAGATAAAGACAAAATCAAGAATGCACAAGTTTTAGACAAATCTTAAGGAAAAAGAGAGGCACTTCTTTGAGATGGGTAGGAAGTTGCTAAGGGACACAAGGAGTATATTTATCTTCTGGATTCCCTTTTATCTTCCCAAAGATAGTAGTAGGAATCAGTTATCTATGAGCTCTATGAGCTCATCAGGGGACCCATCTTTCATGTGTCATTCCATGGTCTACTGGCTGTATCCCTAATTCCAGACAAGTGCAACCCCTGGTTACAAGAAAGGTCAAAGTAAAAGAAAATGTGGAGAGATCAAGGCAAATTCATCATCACCATGAGAAAAGCACCACATGCAAACTATTGTGGACATAAAACAAAAAAGACAACCCTGGAGAAGTAGGCCTAATTTCAGACCTCATTCTCAATTTTACTTAAGATTTTACTAGAAGAAGGGGTGTTATGATTTGGCTCATATGTGAGACAATGCAAGAATGTTCAGAGGTGAAATGTTTAGGCTATGAAAGCTATAACCTAATAACTGGATTAATCCACTTGAATGGACTAACTGGGTGGTAACTGGAGGGAGGTAGGGTATGGCTGGAGGAAATAGGTCATTGTCCCCTATTTAATATCACAACAATCTTGATCAGAAGACCCTTCTCTAAATCTAAGATTCCTCAAGAGCCAGCCCTATATGACTGCTAAAAAAAAAGCCAACTTGAGGTAATGTGTGCATTGTTACAGAGTGCCATTACACAGCACATGAGTGGCAAAATTCAAACCAGAATTTAAGTTGACCATTCCTATTTTAATAGTTTTGTTACTCTACTTCTTTTTTACTAAAATTATATTTTCCAAAGATTGGTTTTGGAACTGCCTTTTAAACTAATACTGAGCAAGACATTTCCCCCACATAAACACTAATCCTCCTACCTTCACCATCTGAAGCTCATCTTAGTTCACTCAGCTAGGGCTTGGTTTATTTTTATTAAACACTTAAAATATGCCTTCTAGGTACCCATTTAGAATAAAAAGCATAACCAAGGAGTGTAATTCTAGCCTTCTCTGTATTTTCTAAATTCTCACTAATTTACAACTATAAAATATTTCAGGCAAGACTCTACCAATTGGAAGATGTATTATAGAATGTTGAAAAAGCACAGTTTGACAAACAACACGAGATGTGGCTCAGTTGAGCACTTGAGCACTTGTCTAATAATGGTGACGCCCTAGGTTCAATTCTGAGTTCCACATCCAAAAAACCAAAACAAAAGTCTCAAGGGGAGCGGGGAATGCAAGGGGGACTTAATACAGACTTTGCTGTAAGTATAATACACTTGTTGGAAGAACAAAATAGAAATATATAGTATATTAGATATTTTACCCAAATTCTTTTTCATAATGTTCAGAGTACATTATTGACTCTTCTTACCAAGACTTACTTTTGAAAAATCACTTATTAAAAAAAGGACCTTTAATCTTCACTGACCATGGTGTATTTGAATTGGGGCATACATTTGATTATTCTAGACTTGAATCGCTAGACTTCCAGTTACTAGTCATATGATGTTAGGCAAATTAACTTTTCTAAGTCTAAATATTTTCACCTTTGAAATGGGGATAATAACAACCACTTTAAAAGATTGCTTGGAGGATTAAATGAAATGATGTAAGGAAAATAACTAACATACTTTAGCTTTCTAGGAGCTGTCAGTACCAGGAATTCTTTGGTGTTCCAGGGGATAGAACTAAAGAGAGATAATTAGGAAAAGGTATAGGTAGGTAGATTTCAGAATCATAATATGAAACATCCTCTGATCCTTCTCTACTAATTTATAATTAGAAGATTTGAATTGTTTTCTAGCTCTTCCAATAACTTAAGGTGTTATTTTATTAAAATGAATTTTCTTAACAACTAGAGATATGGGATAACATTCATAGTTATTTACATTTTTCTTGTACTTTCTATGGGCTAGACACTGTTCCAGATGCTTTAAAACTTATATTTTGTTTCTTACCATCCTATTATTATCCGCACTTTCCAAGTAAAGAAACTAAGGTAGTGAAAGATTGAGTAATTAGCCAAAGTCACATAGCTAATATCAGTAGAAGCCAGGACGTGAAACCTGGCATTCTGGCCACAATGGCCATGATTTTAGCTGCTCCCCTTATAACTCATGTGCTTATGACTGCCTCCATCAACAGGCTTCTAGGATATTGTTGCCTCATGGTTTTCTAGGTTTCTTTCCAACGGGCTTTCTAACACCGACATAGTCCTAGACTGAATAGAGTTGGGTTTACTATGTATCATACTGACCATTGGAGACAGGAATTTTTAAATGAGGACTCAAATCTAAAATGTTCTTCTGGCTCCACATGTACTTGCTCCAGAAGACCTCAGATACTCTTCTGCTCTTGTTCTTGACTCCTGTCTGAACCTTTAGCCTAGATCTCTGGAGTTCCAGAACCACCTAAGTGCCCATCAGATGGTGCACAGAGAACTCAGAGAGGACCCTGCATGGCCAGGCATTCTATCCTACATACAAAGAGAAAGTCTCCTCAACTTGTCTCTTAAATGCTAAAATTGAATCCTTCCTCTTCACCCTGCTGCTAATGCTTTAGGTTACCCTCATCCCCTTCTAGCAAGATTTCTCAGATATCCTGTGTTTTTCCTTTAGGATTAAAAAGAAATTAAAGTATGTAGAGGTTTATGTGTAGGTATTATTGGCTTACTTAAAAAATAGAAAAAAACTAGTTTTCCCAGTTAAAAAATATCAGCTTATTATTTTAAAATATGGAAACTTCAGAAACATAAATAACAAGTGACCATTATCTATCATCATGTAGCCATGACATCCATTAAAGTCATGTTTCATATAAAATCTTTGTTATCCTTTGAATACTTATTAATATTTCCTAGGAGTCTTTTTTCCATGTATTTCTATTTCTTATACTGTTGAAAGCATATTTTATACACTTTCTAATGGGCTTTATAGGAGTATCCTAGACTTTCTCCTACCTTCTAACTCTGTACATGCTGCTTTCTCTGCTTGTCATATCCTCCCCACCACACACACACCCTAACTCAATCCTTTCTTTTCTGGTTCAACTGAACTTGGCCAAACTGCAACTATTTGGCTCTCTAACTTGTCTGTGAAGTCTCTGATGTTAGTTATCTTTGCTCTTTGTTCTTGAGTGTGCATGTGACTATCAAAATCTTATAACCATAGGGGAAAAAAAGGTCATAATGCAATAGTGCATATTTTTCCAACAATACTTTCACAAGTAAATGATTGCCTAGTGTTTCAGTGATTAAAATGATGTCTGATTATCAGTTACGCATAGAATATATAGAGAACTTAACAGGTGGGTAAAGCAAATTTCTTGTAAGAATCATTGAACCAACTGTGGAGTCACTTTGACTTTCCAAAGTTGTTCATGTGTCACCCTCTTTCATTAGGCTGTCTTCTTCATCTTATGTTCCTTGTACTGTGGACTGTATTATGTGCAGAATGTGTGCTCAATAAACAGGAAAGGAAGAAAAAAATAAGCAAAAGTGTCAAAGTAGTTACAATCCACCCTATTAAATTTTCATGAAAACACAGGTCATTATTTAAATAGTACCTGTGACTTTTTAAAAATAAAATCAGAATAATAGATACTTCATATTAGTAGCTACTATATGTAAGCTTCATGTCAAACACACAAAGAACATTCATTAATGAAGCCCTCATAAAATAACAAATAGAACAAGACTTCATTAGAATACATTACAGGTGCCACAGAATCAGACATATAAAATAATTAATCTTCATATTTAAATAATTTCCCTAAAAACTTACCAAATTATCAAAAACAAATATTAAAATATAATTTTAAATTTAATATAGCTCAAATCATATAGATTGTATTCTATTTGTAAAAATCTGTTAACAGAGTTTGTACTATGACTGGTCTAAATAATATTTGATATGTAATGGTTAGAGGGCACAGACTGATATTTACGATGTAAGATTGCACCATGGTAACTTTGAGGGTTATTTCATATTGAGGATAACCAGATATGACATTTCTTAAAAAGGTCTAGATCACTAAAGAGAAGGACCAGCTTAATTGCATCAGTGGGGACTGCTCTTTAGCATAACAAAAAAAAAAGATATCTACAAAAATAGATACATAGATGGATAAGGAGATATTTTTATCATTTTTTAAGAAAAGCATCATGCTATGAATGTTTTCCAATAAATCTAAAGAGAGTAGTAGTACTTCTAAAATCAGTTGTGCAGCATGCTCTTATAATGATGAAACATTCTCTTCATTGCTGATATGTCAGGATCAGTTCTGGGTGGTTTTAGAATACAGCTTGCCCTTTTTCAAGCTTCACTGTTATTGTACATTTTCTCTTTAGTGTAAGGTCACTTAGTTAGATTAAACTGTTTGCTACAACACTATCTCTCTTTTAAAACTACATATGCCTGCTTTCCAAGGGTGATATTATAATGAAGGTGGTATGAACAAAACACCTCACAATGAATTGCCTTCAGTAGGCATGTGAATGAATGGGTCTAGCAATTGATGATAAATACACTCTTTATATTACTCCAAATACAATTCTAGGGATGTATTTAAGACTTGATTTCAGAAAAAAATAAACTTCAACATTAAATAGAGTTTGCCAAGTAAAGCACATATGTGTACATACATAAATATTATATGTATATATGTGAGTATAAATATCTTTATATATACATACATATTGTTTTATATATCTTTATAAATTTATATATAAATAAAACAATATACTAGAAAACTAAGACAAAATATGGTGTTCTAATATAAGCAAAAGTCCAACATTGAACATCATTTATTCATCCTCTCAATAAACATTTATCGAAAGGCTACTTTGTGCCAGGCACTATTCACCATCTGAAAATAAAACAGAAACATTAAGGAAGAAACGTAATCAACCAGTAGCAATCACTAACCTGAAACTGACAATTTTTCAATCATGCATTTATTATATGGAACTTGGAAAGAATCCATGCATTCTCAACTTTCATGTCTTAAATAGGTTATGTTCATCCTGGGGTATTAAGATTTTTTTCTCAGAAATCTAATTGTAACAGTTTTTAACTTTGCCTTATAAATTAATCCACAGTAATATCTTCTATAATAGCAAGGAAATCAAACCAGAGGAAACATCTTCAATGACGACTTCTGGCATCTAACATTTAATGGCAACTCATGTTTTCCTAATGTCTCTCACTCAGAAGAGATAATGCATATGAAGATAGACAAAATTGTAGGTTCAGTCATATCAAATGTGATTTATGCCAAAATAGATCAGGAAATGTCAACAATTGCAGAATAGATGACAAGTTTGAAACTCCTCAAAAGAGGAGTGAATTCAGTAGTTATTTATAATTTTTTTTTGCTATTAGAATATGATGTACAATCCTTTCTTGCACATAAATCTTTAAAATGTCCTGAGCAAGTCTTGTGAATCTACAGATGCTATAACTCTAAGAACCAACATGTATCTTAGTGTTTTTACCCTCCTGGCATATTTTTGGCATGATATATATAACTGTTGCCATAAAAAAAAATAAACTGAAGTGTCACTAACAGAATTTCAAGTAAACAAAGTAACAACAGAAAGCACACTGCTTCTGTGTGCTGGGAGCTCCAATAGACAGTCATCTGCAAATGGACAACTTTAATTCGATTCCTGGCACCATTGGCAGTGCTGAGAATTCTCCTATCTCTTCACACCAGGGGTTTGCTCTTTTAAGCATTGCTCCCTGAAGGGAAGGAAAAACTAGAGAGAGAGGATTTCCAATGACCCTGCACAGATGAATGGATATGTCAATGGTGAATATTGGTTCAGCTTTGAAACGGAATCCTGCAGTGGTCTTGCTTCTCCAGCCCTTCTATGCTAGTGTGTGTTGCTGAAGACTCTTATGAGCAGGAATCTTTAAAAGATCAAGACAGAATGAAAAAGTAAAAACACAAGCAGGAAAAAAAAAGAGAGAGAGAGAGAAAATGCTTTTTAAATATTAATGATAATTTAAATGTTTGGGAATTCAATTCTCTAGAGGCAAGTAAGAGAGTATTAACTCTTATGTTAGTGGGGCTTTACATTTAAAACTTGAAGCTCAGAAAGGTAAATTCCAAAACACTAATTGCTCACAGAGTCAATTAGGAATGTGGTGTCCATCTGACAAGTCTTAAAGAACAATTAAATACTGAATTGACCACTAAGCACTTCAAATCCTCTTATTCTTTCCCCTGCCAGTTTTATAATGAAAGCATGCACTGACACAAGCAAAAATAAGAAATATCAATTCTATTTTGTTTGGAAGATGAACATTTTAGTTACTAATCCTGCAACTGGGTAGACGCAAAAATTCTGCCTGAGTAATGGCAGAACACACATTTATTTTCACATGCTTTATGGTTAGTTTTCATTCAGCTATCAATCAATCAATTATGCTGTGACATGATGTAATTTCCTAATCATACTAATATTCATGCTTTTATCACTATCAAACCTAGAGCACATACATTTCAATGAGACAGAAGTCTAATTATTTAAATATGTTAGAGCATATTACATCTCCAAGGCTGTTTCTTTATGAGTTTTCTCCCCTAAAAAAATAACATCTAATTTAATTGTAAGGAGAAAAGTACATTAAACAACATTAGATCCCTCCAGTAAGCATAACTGATTTTTTATAGATCCCAATAACTACAGAGCATTTTTATAGATCCTCATTTAAAATTAATATTGTTTGTTTATTACTAAGAATAGTAAAACAGCCTTTATGACACAAAAAGAAATAATCAGATTTAAGATGGAGGATGATTTTTTTTTTCAGTGCTTTCTACATGAGAAAAATTATTATTATAAGGACTAACTAGGAAGTGCCTATAGCCCTAAAATATGAAATTGCATTATTTTTTATCATTGGCTGCGTTCTCAATCCTTTCTATACTTAAAATTTTTCAAACTTAAGAACACATTTATCATTTGGTTATCTTTTTTCTTTTTCTTTTTTATCCTTTCAATATTACCATGACAAGCTCCTAAGAAGAGTTAAAAAATTTCAAGTGCAACTATTACCATGATACATGTGTTGCAATCTACAATTATAGGCTTTGTTGGGCAGATTACTTTAAAGCCAATGCATCTTGTGTATATAGTATAGGTGAAACATAGCAGACTCACATGTTCCTTCACATCTTTAGAGGGGAAACAAATTCAGTCAGGTGCCACAGTTATCACTTCCTAAAATGCTTTAAGGCCAACCCTCTCCACTCAAACCATGCGAATAACTCCTCAGATTCATTTTCTTTAGCATAATCTATTTTGATATATATTTTCAAGAGAACATTGAAAATTCTATTATTCTTTTCAGTGGGGGGATGGGGACAGATGCAGTGAAAGCAAATAGAAAACAGATATACCAGCAACAACAAAAAGATATAAAATGCATTTTTTCCAAATATAACATCAATTATATTTCAACTAATAAAAGTTTTCTAAATACCTAGGGAAAACACAGTCTGTTAGGGATTCATTTTCTATTTTTCCTAAGTATTTTATTTCCATTGACCTAACATGTTAATATTTTAAGTTTTTAATGAGCAAAATTAGAGATACACAAGAGTATTTGATGCAAAAAGTATCTTACATTGATGTGTTTCCTTCAGGATTATTGTTGTTATCTAGGTGCTACCCTTGGAGATACAATCATTATTTTTGAAAACTATTTCCTAAAAAGTCAAAGGTATGCACACATACTTGTACAGGTGCACAGGAAGTGCTTCCCACAAGAAATATATTACTTCACATTCACTTTTTAAATGAAAAGATTTTATAAAAAAATTCTACCTCCCTAATAATTGGCACATCATGATAAAATAGTAAACTGTTTTTATATTCATGAAAAGAATAGTGTTTAATCAAGTTAACAGATACAAAAAGTATTGAACTAGAGAATTCTTTTTACATTGAGCTAGGGAATGTTTTCATGGCTGTATAATAAGACTGGAAGAATTAGAAGACACAGTGGATTACTAATTATTTTCATGAATAGCTCCTTTGGTTATTCGTTTCATCATTTTTTTTTACCAACATACTCTTACCTGGCCAACATCTCTCACTACTATGTAGTTACATGTGTTTTCACATGAATTTTGACATGTAAATTTTAATTCTTTTTATGCATTTCAGCTGAGGAAACAAATAATCATTTATAACAACTGATTTTAATATATTCTGCACATTTGAGGATCTGCACTTAAAAAGCAGTTTGATGCATTTCTCTGGAAAAAGTTTTTTGTTTTGTTTTGTTTTGAATGTGAAGAGAGTCTTTCTTCAGCTGTGGAATTTTTTATTAAATCAAGACCTATTGACTTGAAAAAACAAAAGTCCAATCATTTTGATTGTAATGCTAGGTCTTTGAAACACATTTAAGTATACAAAATAAAGACCTAATACATATGCCAGGGCAGAATCGAAGAGTCTTCATTTCCTAAAGACAAAAAAACTAAAGAAAATCCCTCAGGATGCACTTGATCAAATATTTAGAATAGAACTGGTACCTGTGAGTCCTGACCCTTTGATCTTCAAGTCTCCTAACTAGTGATAAATATCAGGGAAGCCAAATGAGTCTCTTCCTGTCCCTTAACAGACTGCTTGGCATCAAGTACTCAGTGGGCTGGAAACCCACAGCTAGCCAGGGAGGGACAGCACTGAGAGATCCATGTTGATTCTGTCAGAAGAAGTTGATCAGGATGACACCGACTCTTAATACCAAACCTGCCAAGCAGCAGGCTCCCGAAAGGGAGCATTCACCAGCAATGCTAACAAGGTATGGTGCATGTCAATAAATGTGGACAGTAGCTACTAAAATAACACATGTTAATAAATAACTCTCTGGTTTGCCTCAAAGTTGATGTTGAAAAGCTAGAACTGTGCAGTTTAAAGTTATATAAAGAAAACAAAGTATCCTAGTCATACTGGTTTTTGTATTTGAATTATTTCAGAGTCTTGGAAACCTAAAGGAGAATCTTAGAAATCTATTGAAAAATTAAACAGCAAAAGCTCCAATTTCAAATACCAAATAACAGAACCTGAAAGGACTTTGGAGGCCAATAAGTCAGCCCCATTATTTTACAATTGAGGGGCCTCAGCCCCTGAGTTTTCATAGATCAGGAGCAGTAGAGTCAACCTTAGAATGCAGTCCTTCTGTACCAGCTCAGAGAACTTTCCATTACTTTGGCTGCCTTCTATCTTTTCTAGCCTGGGGATGTAGCTCAGTGGCAAAGTGCTTGCCTATCATGCCCAAGGCCCCAGGTTCAATCCCCAGTGCATGCTCATGCGTGTGCGCACATACACACACACACATACACACACACCACACACACACACCACACACACACACACATACCCCACAAATAAAAAATCCACCCACTGAAATAATTTCAAAGATAACCTTCCAGAAGCAAAGGAGTTGGAAATCTAACGATTAAGAAGAAAATGGAGTTGCAATGGTAGCAAATCCTATGCATGGTACCCATAAAAATCAGCCAAATAAGCCAGATTCAGTGGGTACAAAATATTCTCCTTAGAATTATAATTGGGCTAGTTTTGGTAATAAGTAGAGAGGAATGTAACCTTCATTTTTCCCTTAAAATCTAGTAAAGAACTCTGAGACTTTGTCTTTATGGAACCTATGTTCTTTGAGCCACTAAATCTCTGAAGATTTCCAACAGAGTTCATGTTTATGCATTATTGGTGTATTTCAGTAATAAAGAGCATTGTCAAACTGCATTATTAGTCTATTTATAGCATAATCATATGCAAAGACAACCTGATAGATTCATCTGGTTCTCATTTTTGGTGAAATAATTCTTGTACTATTACCATAGAATGTTCTGGCCTCAAACTTAGGTCACTTGGGAATGGCTGAGTCATGAATCCCCAGCATGTAAAATGCCCAGTGAGAGTTTATTTTTGTAAAATACATTTACTCTCCAGCCATTATGGTATAGTTTCATACACTGTTAGCCTAGGTTGATGCAAACTGCTTGTACCCTAGTGATCCAATAAATGCAATGACCACTTCCCAAAGTTTTCAGAAATATCTGAAAATGATAGAACAGTGACAATAATGCTAAACATAGGAGTAAAGAAGTCTGAGAAATTAGTCTGCACTTTGCTAATAATTAGTTCTGTTCAATCAGCACTTGGATGATCTGTGTCATGTATACATAAACTTACCTTAACCTTCCCTAAGGCATTTCCTATTTCTGAAATGTTATGGTAAGAAACTCGCTCTAGGTATCAAGAGAAATAGTCAGCGGAAGAGTACCATGTATGCCTCATCTAGAATCATCTAGAATCTATAAGTCACTGTTGGTACTTGAAGGAAGGAACATCTAATAATGCAAAGTAGACTTGGTTAGAGTTATCCCAAAACCCTAAGTTCTCAACAGCAGGTGCTGAATACAGTTCATGTTTGTATTAGCATTAGAACACAAAATCCTGGCCTATGGTCGGTCCTCATTAATTGTATATGGAGCAAAATCAGAAAAAGAATTTTTTAAAAAATTCTCTATTTATTACAACATCAAAAATAATAAAACACTTAGGAATAACTTTTTAAATAAAAATCACACACTCATCATGCTTGATGGTGCAAGCCTGTAATCCCAAAAGCTTTGGATGCTAAGACAGGAGGATTGAGTTCAAAGCCAGCCTCAGCAATGGTGAGGCACTAAGCAACTCAGTGAGACCTGTCTCTAAATAAAATACAAAACACGGCTGGGGATGTGGCTCAGTGGTTGACTGCCCCTGAGTTCAATCCCTGTTAACCCCTGCCCCCACAACCCACCCCCCAAAAAAAGAATCACACACTCTGATAAAAGAATCATATACATTGTTGAAATAAATTAAATGTCTAATGAAAAAAATACCTCATGTTCATGTATGGGAAGATTTATTATTAAGATGCCAATTATTTTCAAATTGATGTATGGATTCAGAGCAATCCCTGTGAGCATCCCAGCTTACTTCTCTGCAAAAAATTGATGCACTGGTTTTAAAATTTATATGGAATTGCAAGAAACCCAGAAGAGTCCAATGGTTTTTAAAGAAGAACAAAATAAGACTCACACTTCTCACTTTCAAAACTGACTACCAAGCAATGGTAACCAAGACAGTATTATCGGCATAAAGAATAGAACAATGGAATAGAATTGAAAGTCCAGAAATTTAGCTTGTCAATAATCAATGGATTTTCTACAAGGGAATGAAATCAGTCAATGGACCAAAAATAGTTTTTGTTTTTTTTAAACAAATGTTGGTGGGACAAAACTAGATAGCAATACGTAGGAGTGTGATAGGACTCCATTATATATAATACACAAAAATATGTCAAGATGGGTCACAGACCTAATGTAGAGGTAAACCTAAAGGTAAGAACTTCTCTGAGAAGAAAACTTCATTACAGAAAGATTTATTAAGTATCTTACCACAAAGGATTAAGGCCTACTCCAGGCAAACCTGCTCACATTAGAGCACTGTTTTCATGAAACAAAAGCTCTGAGGTATAATTACACATTCCTGCTGAAGCACAAGGAACAGGACCTGATGTTCAACACTCACTCTAGGAACTCTATGCTGGTCATTCTCCAACTCTCTGTAAATCAGAGGTCAAAGTTCCTTGTACATGTCAGATGACCCTCCAAACTGCTAGCTAACATCTGCCTATGAGAATATGACACATTATATGCCTATACCACTGTAGTAGTCTTGTTAGTAAAGCAGAACATGGACTGTATCTTCCCATTTAAATTGCTATCTGTCATGTAGCAAATTTCATTGTAAATTTAGGATGGCAAGTATTATTTTTCATCCCTTCTGCTTGTAAGAATATAAAAATAAATATGTACTTTGGAATATGTGGCTTTTGATAAATGAATGAAAAGCTTCCTTTTCTGTACTGCCAAATCATGAGCACTAAAAGTTGAATTAATGAATCCGCAAAAGACAAATCAAAAACACACCCAATATGGTGTAGCAGTGACTTAATACAATGCTATCTAAAAAAAATCTTAGTTTTACTGCATCCCTATTTTCTTAACCAAAAGAAACTTACACTGTTGTGTATTTTAAAGTAAGTCATAAGAAAGCCATTGTTGCCATGTCATTAAACTCATAACAGAGACACAACCATATAATGTCTAAGGAGTTTATGGATTTCATTGAAACTATGCCGAGGGAGTAGGTTAAAAGATATTAGATCACAAAACTAACATTTTACTCTTTAAGCTGTAGGTGTCCTATAGCTCTAAGTATAACCAATATTTTACAATGATAGATATTCAGACTTTATCTCATTTCATTAAAAAATACAGCAATATCATATTTCAATGAAATGACAATGAAGTGGGAGTAATAAGAAACCTTAATATTGTCATTTAGAGGTTAGTGTGTATGTCTTTCAGCCAAAATTATTTTTATTAATATTAGTCCCCAATTTATCATAAAGACTTAGTTTACACACTATTCTACCCAAACGGGATAAATATGGGGCATCACCATCTCTGTTGACAACACATTGATCTCACATTAATTTGATTGAAGGTGGCTTGCTAACATGTCTCACTTTCTCCATTTGAGAGCACTCAGATAAGAAAAACACAGTGATGTTTAGCAGATAGGCCTGGTGACACACAGAACAAAACTCATTGAAGAAGTGTAATTATAGTGATTACTTCAGAAAAGAGCAGATACACTGATGGGAAGAAGTAAACACTGCCACAATTACCAGAGCCCAGGTCCCTTTTGGTATAGAGACAGGCATCCCAGACAACACCCACCTAGCAATAAGACCACAGAAAGCTTTCCAACTTAACAACATGAAAGCACCGAAGGTTACAAAATGGCATAAGCCAATTTCCCAAAGTGCTGGAACAAAGGTTCCCTCTGTTTTGGGTGAATTCAATATACCAAACAGATTAGTCAGAGAAGTCCTCCTTCCAAAATTAAATCTAGGTACAAACAAGAGGTAAGTTTGCCCTAGAGGAATGTAATCTGCAAATGCTTTTTAAAGCTGTTATTTTCATGGCTTTGAAAAATAAACAATGTGGAGTGTCTAGTTCTCTCAGGTAACAGTCCTATGAGACCAGCTGTAGAGGCAGGAAGGTTTCACCTGTGCCATTAACTAGGCATACATAATCTACTGGCATCAAAGCACTCCAGAATTGGATCATAAGATGAGAAAAGAAGGGGAAACCCTCACCTCTCACCTGTTCACTAAATTAGAAATACAGATAGAATGAAAAACAGAACTGGAGATGGGCCCTAGAGCTTACCTAGAGTAACCCTTGACTGTCATTTATGAGGAAATAGACTCCAAATGGCTTACTACCTTCCTCACATCCCACAGCAAGTTAGTGAAAGATTGGGACTTGAACTGGCCCCTGACTCCCAGTTCTGTGATTTTCCACCATAACCCTGATTATTGTTCAATAGCAAATGTTATAAAATAAAAACTATTCATAATCATTGGTACTGCAAAATTTATAAACTACTTAAAAAGCATTTGAATTCTCTTAGGGGCATAGAAATATTTTTATGTCAGATTTATGTGTGATATATATATATATATATATATATATATATATATATATATATATATATGTAAAAAATCAGACAAAATGAGAGGCACACAGAGAACACCTAGACACTAAGAGAGAGAAAGGATGTGGGAGCCTGAGAGAACACAGGAGCCAAAAGAGTGTGATAAAGAGCTTAGTAAGTGACAAAAACAGTGGCAGAGAGAGACCCATAGACAAAAAACATACACAGGCAGAAGAGACAGAGGCAATGAGGCCATACATGATTGGCCCAAGGTCAAAGATCAGTACTTGGTCAAAGATGCACCTCAAAACCAGTATTCAAATCCAAATCCTTTTGCTCCTTCCATAAACCTTAAGGATTGCTCCAAAATCATCATTGGTGGAAGAGATTTAAATTATGACTATTTATTTTTATTTTTGGTTTTTGTTTTGTTCTTTTGTTTTTGACCAGCCCCACCCACCCCCTACCCCTGCCCCATGGAATGGGTGAAACATTAATAGCATCAGAGCAATACCAATTGTCTAAATGTTTGAAACAGTCACTTTTCTTTTTAAACCATGAGCTAAGTCCTGCTCTGGGAAAGAACATATCAAGAGAAACATCTTTTTCTTGCCATCAGGGATTTAATGACTTTTATTTTATTTATTTAATTTTGGTATTAGAGATTGAACCCAGGGGCATTTAACCACTGTGCAACATCCTCAGCCATTTTTATACTTTGAGACAGGATCTCACTGAGATGCATAGGGCCTTGCTAAGTTGCTGATGCTGGCTTTGAACTTGTCATCCTTCTGCCTCAGCCTCTCCAGAGGGATTTAATGATTTTTAAATCATGGATTCTTAACTTGGGATTCATGGAAGCATTTGGTTGTTTCTAAATATTCCATGATATTGTATATAAAATTTAGAGCATGTGTGTATTTTCCTAGAAAGATTTTTAGAGGTACTCGACTCAGAATGCTGACTTAGAAGGACGACGTTTTATAATGATAGTTTATTGAAGGGTTATTGACAATATGCACTTTATTTGGTATGTCAAAAATTAACTACATCAATAATGTGGACAAAACTCACTTAATTTAGAAAACCAAACCAATGTCTAATGAATTTTCAATACTCCTATACCCTAAACATTTTTGTCTTAACTGCAAAATATCCCCCCCCCCTTTTTTTAAATCCAGTCACTTTTGGTCTACAACTCTCTTTATGAAAAGTATCTGAGAAGGTGAATTTCATTTTAAAAGAACTATGGCCCAATTTATACCAAGCTTAATTAATGTCTGAGGTGGCATGGTCATAACAACAGATTTGTAGACTTTTTTTTTTAAAGCAAATTTTATATATAAAAAAAGTATTCAATTCAAGTTAATTATTTATGGACCATTCTATTCATCAGCGGTGGAACAAAACATGTTTTGAAGCTAGACCGAAGGTAATCATCTCATAGACTGATATCTAAACACGGCCAAGAGTTCTTTGTATCCAAACTAAAGCAAAATTATAAAGAAACCTGTCCTATGCTGTTACAGTGCAACACTACTACAGACATGGGGACAGGACAGAGGCAAAGAATTAGAAAACCAACCAGTACTGTGGTATCTATTTTCCAAAATGGTCTCCAATGAGCCCTCATGCCAGACTCTTATTAGTCCCTTCCCACAGTTACTTGAGTGAAAGCCTGTAATTCCCTTTCCCCAAAAGGATGCAGCCAAAGGCATACTGGGCAGTTCCTGCGGTAAACTTTAAGAAGCCCTAACAGCTTCTCCTTCCTTGCACTCTTTGGGCCTGATTTGTAGCATAAGAACTCTGTTACTCTGCTACTGAAAAGTCCAGGTTAGGAGCCTCCTGGAGAGAAAAAAGCCCTGGGGTGAATGCATAGGGAGGCTCAGCAGTACAGGGTCCAAGCTGAGAGTAACCTCCTGGCAGACCTGCCAAGGTACCAAACATTTGAAAGAGCGTACTGGACATTCTAGCCATAAGTCCTGGAGTGACTGTGGCCCTGTCGGCTATCCCCTTGAAGAACTGTTCATCTTCACCTCATCCATACATAATCATGGAAAAACAAATACATAAATAAAACTGTTATTGTTTCAAGCTACTGTTTCGTGCTGTTTTGTTAAACAGCGATAGATTACCAAAATTGAAGCCAAGGGTAAAATGGCATGAATGGTGAGTTTATAGAAGGAAATTGAGAAGATGATAAAGTGTAAGTAACTGAAGCTTATCCCTGTTGAGCATGAAAGAAAAACATTTATTAAGTACTAATTTGCCCGTCGCTTATCTCATTAAACTTCAATGCTACACTGACAAAGACAGTTTGAGTAACATTATGGCCCACAGTCACACAGCTAGAAAGTGGAAGAGCCAGAATTTGAAGACAGATTTGATTTTCCTGCCTAGATGTATGCAGGCCAGGCAAGCTGTGAAAAGGGAGAAAGGAAGAAGACTGACACAAGGAGAGGCCTAACACTTGATTATTTTTGATGAAAACTTTTCTTAAACACACCCATATTATTGAAAATAGAATATATGAGCCTGGGGATAAAACTCAGTGGTAGAGTGTGTGCCTAAAATGTGTGAAGCCTTAGATTCAATCCCAGTATCACAAAAAAATAAATCTTAAAAATTAAAATAGACAAAATACAACATTACAACATTGCTTAATCTGTTTAATGACTAATCATTATTATTGTTCTCTATATTGACATTGCTATGTGCTTTAATGTGATGATGCACGCAGAGACATGAAAGCTTACTTATTTTTTTTTTACTTTAAATGTACCTAAATACTATATGTGGAACATATATATGTCATATATGTTGTATACCGAATGCATTTTTAATCCTCCTTTCCGAATTTTATATATTATCTATTTCTCTTTGTTGTTAGGGTGTGTCATGTCATAGGCATAGAAACCTGGACAACTAAGTTCATATGATCTGTAAAAAAAAGAAGATGCTTCTAAGTAAGAGATTGTAGAACTCTCTTATGAATAAAGTACTTTAGTGTATGTGCCTTTTAACACTAAATTTGATGTTTGGGGTAACTAGCATAATTCTGGATAGGCAAGTTGTTGGTACAGCTTCTGAATTGCCTGTGATTTTTGAGATTTTGTTATAGGAATGAAAGAAACAGTTTGTGTTCTACAGAGCTCTAAGTCCTGAGGACAGGCTGGTGATTTTCAAATTGGGCTCAGTGGGGAGCTAGGGCTCTGTACCAACCCAATAAAAGATGCTGTAGAGATACTGCAATTAAACACTTTCTAACAAATACTAAAGACTGAAAACTATCCTTCCATTGCTTTTATCTATTTTGTAGTTTGGGGGTTTGAGTTTGCCTTAGTTTGAAAATAAAACTTTCTACTGTTCAATACTTTAAAAAATCAGCAATTTGGGAAATGCATCATGGATGAGGATCTGTGATAGAGTTGAGAGATTGTCTAATAAAGGTACCTTAAATATTTTGCCAATTTTTTTTGTCCTATGTACAATAAGAACTCTAAGACTTTACAAAATGAGAGCTAACCTTTGCTAAAAAAGTTTATATTGTTGATACCCTGCTGGTAGCCACTGTATGACTCAAAACAGCTACAATATTGGAAGCACCTCTAAGCTCAAGTCATTCTGTTTTGTAGAAAAAGAGACATTTGATAGCAAATCATTACATTGTAGGCAAACATTTATGATGTGCAAAACTGGCCTATGTTGTTGTTATGTCAAGACATTCAGCAGGTTAAGGTTGCCCAAGAAGTTTCCAAAATGCTTATTTTTAAAGGACTTAATTCAAGCAAAACTTAATCTAGTAATAATTGCTTCTTTCAAAGAGAACTTAGGGTATCCCTTGATCAAAATGTATGCAGCTATCCTTTATGGACATGCAAAATTACTGTTGTCATACCTCCAGTTAGGCAGTTCAAATTGCTTAAAACTTTGGTAATGACTACTTGGATATGTTTGAATGAAGGTCATTTGCCCCTCCGTTCACAGCTCATATAATGCCTTTTGTACACATAGCTTGGGGTCCTTTACAAAGAACACTAATCAAGACACAAAATAACATTGTAGCAAATAATCTTGTCACAAATTCCATTACACAGTAAAAGCTAAATAAAAAATAACAGCTTTTCTGCCTATATTTAAAAATTTAGATCACTTAGTGTCAGGCAATTCAGAGAAGAGAATTCCACAAAAGAGAAGGTGACAGAAATATATTAATACACACACACACACACACACACACACACACACACACACACACACTCTTTCTCTCTCCCCTCCCTCAATTAAAAATGTTAAGAATAAAGCTAGAATTTGTACTTCACTTAAGGATAGAATTTTTCTCTATCATTTTAATGTATTTTATCAGAAAATTAGATAATTTGACTACTTTAAAGTTATGTGCAAAAATACTGGCCCAAATTTAGGCAGTCATATAATGTCTCAGTTTAAACATTTATATAATCAAAATTCTTGCATATGAGTTGAGGTTGTGGCTCAGAGGTACAGCACTCGCCTACCATGCGTGAGGCATTGTGTTTGATCCTCAACACCATATATAAAAAAAGATCATGTGTCCACCTATAAATACAAGATATTTTTTAAACAATTCTTACATAGATTAATTAGTATACATTCTGCTAAAGAAGTTTGTGTAAATGTGCTTGTTTAAAAAGAAAAGGATATGAATTATCCCACTCTCATCTCTTGGGTCTCATAAACATACTTTGAACTTCATAATCTATAATTTATTAAAATTTTCCACATTTGCTGAGTAATTGTCACTAAGAAAAACTTCAATTCTAATTATCATTTCTGTTTACAGTTAAAAAAATCATACAAACATATGTTACACAAAACGAACTATCAAAATACACACTTAGTGTATGTAGGAATTTACCAATTTGTATAGAGCAAAGGAGCATTAACTGATTCTGCCTTAGATCTAAATATTTTGATCAATTCTTCTTCCTTTGGCCCACTTCTGCAATTTGCTTTTTAATATATATACACATGTATGTTATATGTGTGTGTGTGTGTGTGTGTATATATATATATATATATTTGTAAGTTTAAAGGGAGGTTCTTAGAAAAATAATACCTAGCTCATAATAAACTTAAGAAATATTGGATGGTTACATAAATGATGTCAAAGAATTCCTAAATTCATTCAAATAGCACATTCTCCTACAAGTTCTCTCAAAAATCCACACATCAACTTAGCTATAATAAGTATATATCCAATTTCATTATACTGTCTTCTGGAAACTTTGAGGTGGTAACCACTAGTAGAAAATGATAGATTTTTATGTTTTCTCACTCCCATTATTTTATTCCAAAGCATGCAGTATAGTATAGTAGTAATCAGTAGACCAGTCTGAATTTTAACCCTACTACTTACCCATCATAGGACCTCTGGTGATATAATTCACCTCTCTGGACCTCACTCAGTTTTCTCATCTGTAAAGTAGCTCCTACCATGTAGGATTGTTTTGGAGATTAAACAAGTTAATACATGTAAGTGTGCTTAGAACAATAACTGTCATTTCAGCGCTTAATAAATGTTATTTCTATCACATTTTAGGCCCTGTGCTAGGTACTAGAAAAAGAATGTAAGTAGGAATAGATAGTACCCTACATACTCAGTCTAATTCTCAAGCTCAATGTACTATATCTTCTTAATATATATACTTACTACCAGATAATGAAAAGATCTTAAAGTAGGGAAATAAAGAAAAAAACTATATTTTCCATATGAAATTGAAGGCAATATTTGTTTAAAGTTTCATGTGTTTTTCTTCTGTTAAGAATAAAATTGTGTGACAATAACATCAATTTTTTTCCAGAACCAAATTATGGCTTACATTTATTTTGTGATTTATTGATTACCTTAAGGCATTAGCATTAATATTTTACAATATTGTTTCTAATGTTTTATATCAGAAAGTTACCTATTTTAAGTATGTGGTTTTAAAATATTTATGTGATCTTAATCTATCCAGGGCAACTCCACCCCCTCATCAATGAGCCTTCATGGATAAGACAGAAGTCAATACAAAAAAAAAAAAAAAAGTGCAACAGAATTTTACTTACTGGGATTTTTTTTCTTTTATTTTTATTTAGGTGTATTTTATACACACTTTTTAAAGGTCTATGTCTACTGTCATCTGAATAATCTCCAATATGTACTTAAGTTTACATATATGTCTTCTTAAACTAGAGCAAAGTGCTAATGTGAATATAAGAAGAATCAGAAAATGATAGTGTCTAAGAGTTCTCATTTTGAGTAGGTGAGAATCTTAACCTGTGAATACTCTTGAGGATTTAGAGAAAGATTAAAATAGCTGTTGTTTTTGTTTCCCCTTCTTAGAATTTATTTTGTTCAGTTTCTAGAACTATCATAGAGACTGCAATACTGAATCCTGGATATTGAGTAATATTATTTATTTTGTATTTGAAAGGATGCATATTAGGATGACCAAAAGTGCCTGTTATTTTCAATTATTCAAAGACAAGAACCTCAAGTGATTTGGTTCTAATTTCAATACAGTACTTGGCAGCACCAACTGAACTAAGAAATGAGATGTTATTGATGAAGATGTTGACATACTAATCAGATTTTCATTCATTCTCAAAAGCATCAATGCTAGGCTGTAGATAACTCTGTTGTTTAGGGTAGTTGGGACTGGGACCCTCTTTCAATGTTAGTACTGCCCAGGATGTAACTGTGTTGTATTTAACTTCTATGTGCCAACGTGATCAACACGAAATGGATTAGGATGGCTGTGTAAAGAAAGGTGGACAGGCAAGGAAATTAATGTCCATTATGAGTTAGGCTCTAGTTATTTTTCACAGGGTCTCACAGTTAGTCATTCTACTTTTAAAATGTAGGAAGACATGAAAGAATGAAGGAAGGAAGGAAGAGAGAGAGAGAGAGAGTACCATGGGGATATTTTATTAACTCACAAAGAAGAAGAGTACCAATAGGAGACTGAAAAAAATTGTCGAATGCATTCCACCGTGGGATGAGTAGCTGAACCAGGGTCTTTTAATATAAGCTTACAATCTCTGTTATCATTAAGACTTTGTGGTAAAACATATTCTGTGTTAAAAACGTGCATATTGAAAAGACCTTTTATTCTGTTTAACAGATGTTTTCCAGGCTAGGAAATATAGTGTCTTGATCCATGATCTTTCAAGTGAAAGTACCTAACATTTGACAACACTTGACATATGACTTTGGATGTGGTTGATAGCCCAAATGGCTCATTGTCATTCATTTCACAAGATAGCACCTATCTTTACCAGGTGCCAGAGAGTCAGAGAAAAATTTCTTAACTTCGAGGACTTTAAGCAAGATCACAATGGTAAAAAAGATGATAGCAATGTTACAGGCTGTGATAGGTCTTCAGTTGTTCAGGTGATACCAGAAATATTATACACAGTTTGAAGATAAGGCTTACCCGCGACCCCCGTACTGAGGATTGGACCTTGGGCCTTCTGCATATAAGGCAAATACTCTGCCACTGAACCCTAGCATATAAAAAGTTTGGAAACTTCATATGTACTACACTCTCCCACCATGTTCCTAACCTCCAACATCAAGTTGTACTACCAGGTTTTGCCAATAATCATATTCTCCTTACTGAAAACATAATAACATTTTTATAATTCATGAGTGATAAATCCATTTTTATAGACTGTATTGGATAATTAGGTTGTATTCCAGACTCTTGAAGTTGATGCTCTATCTCTTCTATTGTACCTTGGTTTCTCAGAGACAAATACATGGATTTAGTTCTAATGATTAAAATGTATAGTATAATGAAACATCTAGTATACTACACATGCACACACGCATGTGTGCACACACACAGATAGACTTACATTTGAAAAAATAGGTTCTTCCTAAACACTCGAGGCAAAATAAACATTTGAGGTCCTGTTAATTTCCTGGAGGTACTTACAGTATAAGTGGCCTGAGCTAGGAAGTCTTTCATTGCTTCTTCAGAACCTGTTATAATACCTCTTTAACCATAAATATTAGATCAAGGTTAAGAATATTATTTTGAATCAAGTAACTCAGATTACAAATAAGAAAGTTTCCTTTTGCAAATAACCAAACACATAACTAATAAGAACAATTAAATGTATTTCTCAAGTCTGTTCATGTCCAAAAGAAATAAATCTTTAAGATTAATTAAGTGATATTAATTAACCCATGGTTGCTGACTCTTTCCCTTAGAGGTATCCAGAGAGAATTTTGAAGGTGCATAAAATTGTCCTTGAAGTTTATGAGTGATCACCTTATATGGTTTATTCAACTGCAAGAGTTCCAAATAGCCAGAAGCTTTAAGGCAAGCACTGTGACATTTCACCTAAATCAGAGCTAGCCTAGAAATGAAACTTTTGATTATAATGAAACAGTGAGAAAACAGGAAAGTACCCCATTGAGGCATAAAACTTTAAAAGCTACAGTTATGCTCAAGCATCTAGGTTCTAGAACTAATACAGCTCTTGGTGGTAGCTAGACATTGAGGCAATCTCAGAGAGGCTCTTGAAGACACACTTCTGTTGGGTTCTGTGCCTGAAAAGATGAGATTCCTCCACTTCCCCAATCAGGAAACTTGTGACACTACATATAGCAAGAGTGCCTGGGTTAGAAATCTACTGGGGAGTCAGAAGCTAAGCTAACAAATGATTGCAATTGCTTCTAACAGGCATTATTTCCCTCTGTTTCATCAATAAGGATACAGGCATCTGTGCTATTTCAGAGGGGGAAATGCTTTCTGGAGTTAGATTATCATGAGCTGCTTTTTAAAATAGCAGTGCTTTTTCATAGTAAAACTTCCCTGCTGAGTCCAAAGGAAAGTTGGGCTCATCTACCTTTGGAGCCCAGGAAGAATTTAAAATGTAAAGATTCCTGGCATGACTCCAGCTGTTGGCTACTACAGATACTTTTAAATATCCACTCTTTATGGATCTGAAGGTATATGGATAAGCAGATGTATGCTGTAAATGGAAAATAGAAGGCCATCTTTAAAAGTCCAATAGACTGAAAGCAAACATTAGAAACCTCTATTTTTCTTTTGTTCACCCAAGGAAGCTGACTTTACTGCACTCCACTCCAGGAGAAAACACACACACACACACACACAAACAAACAAACAATGACTGCTAAGGAGTATCTCACTCCTTATGATGATTAAGAGAAAATTCTAAAAAAAAAATAATACTTCCCATAAGGACACTGAATCAAATGCTAATTTATATAAAGTCCACTTTCTCTTAATCCCCACCAATTTTTAGCCATTCTACAGAACTCTATTGTCAGACACCTCTTCACTCCCAATACCTGTAATTAGAAGGAATAATACAGTAGGTTCTCTAATGGCAAATTGAACACACACACACACACTCATAAATGCTAATGGAAAAAATTGGCATAAGATGCATAGAATGTGTTTGAAGAAGAATATCCTTATATAGTGTTGGGTTTGTCAAGGATCACAATGTCAAACAGAAGTGTGTGTGTGTGTGTGTGTGTGTGTGTGAGCACGCACATGTGCATGTATGTGTTTGGGTAGGTTCTTCCAAAATTGCCTGCATGTAGCTGTAAATTCAAGGGGAATTCTGCTATAGTTATATAAGATGAAAAGAGGAGTCATATAATTAATAGAAGCCTATTTGTACCCAGAAGAGTTCTTTCACTTAGCCAGACTATGGTGATAAGATAGAAGCACAGTCTTATTGAGGATGTTAGTAGGTCATGGTATTGAATATAAGGAGGATTATTCATACTTCAATAAAAAGATTTCACGAATGTGTAATAAATTATATAGTATAGAATGTACTCAATTTGATGTTCTGAAAATTTTAGCTATATGTGGTCCTTTTTATTTGGAAGCTTAAGACTGAAATGCAAACTGTAGCTAGAGCTTACTTTCCCACGTTTAATATAAAAGTACACAATGGGAGTAAGGTAACAATACTGTATGCCTATTCTAGTGGCTCCTGAAGAGGTAAGGAACTGTAGGAACCGATTAAAGGAAAGAGGGAAGAAAGGACTCAAAACTATTGGCATCAGGAATAATTCTTTAAAAATTAAACATCGCAGTATTCTCTCTCTTAAGGAATAAGCTGTCCTCTGGAGAACAGACATTACTGGGGTAGTCTTAAGTAGGAATTGCTAGTGACAAGTGTGTTACTCCTCAGAAGGTAGAGGAATTCCTTCGTCATCTCAGAGAACCATTTGTGGAGTGTTCACCACTGACAGGGGGATCCAGTGCTAGGACCCAGTCTGTGATGATACAAGGGGTCTGGCCTCCAGGGCATATGGATATACTGAAGTTATTAACAGATCTTCTTAGAAAACTCCTCCCCACTTTTTCTCTCACTTGTTCTCAGATATCATCCATGTGGAGAGAGTGGAACAACTCCTGATAGGAACACCAATTCTTTTCCATATAAATTACATTATGCTGCATGTTCTTAAACATTCATCCAATAACAGGATGTCACTGCTAGGAAGGCATCAAAACAGCTACAGCTCTTATAATAGCAAAAAAATCCTTTCTGGTATCCATCCCTGTAAGTTCACAAATGTCTTCTCTTCCAACTGATACTCAGAAAATTCTATATAATCATGTAAAATATTATAGAAAAGGAATGAAGAACAAGCTCACAAATTTCTTCTCTTTCAACTAAATACTCAGAAAATTCTATACAATTATGTAAAATATTATAGAAAAGGAATGAAGAATAAGTTCAGAAAGTCTGCTCAAAAACACAAGTTAACAGTTTGAAAATAAACTGGGAAAAAAGATGCTGAAAATCAGAAAGAGCAAAACAAGCAGAGATGTTCTGGGAAGAATCTATGGGAGGCGTTTGAAATGTACACTGTTCTACTCTCATAGCTATCATTTGTTCAATAATCTGAGGTGAATTAATATATGAATCTCAATTGCCAACCTAAATTATGAGGTACATCATGAAAATAGAAGGAAGATTTTTAGGGTAGAGATAAGGCGCTGGGGAGGGAGAAGAGGGTAAGGGAAGGTATTGGGGATGAATTGGTTAAATAAAGTTATAGGCATGTATGAATATACCACAATGAAACTGCTATTCCACATAACTAATATGTATTAATTAAAAAAAGAGACACAAAAAGCATTCTTTAAATACAATATCAACTATATTTCCATGTGCAGAATCAAACTGTTGAACCAGATACTCTTATGAATCATATGATATGATCAAGAAACTCTGGACAGAGAGTCCTTGAGTCTAAGAATGCACACAGCTATTGAATGAAACCTGAAGCCAGATCTAGTGAAAACCCATTTCTTGAGTTACCACCAGAGCAGTATTTCAAGTGGCCTAAAAAATGTTCTGATGGATGTTTTGAAGAGATGGATGTAAAATGGTTCAATTAGATTATTATTTGTTGAGCAGCACAAATCAGATGAAACTCTTTGCCTTCCCCTAAATTTGCAAAGATTGTCATTGAAACAACTATTATGTCTAACAACCATGGAAAGTACTCAAACTCAAATTTCATTCATGTTATCAAAACACTCAGATGAAAAATAAGCTTTAAAACTCATAAATGCAATTGTGATATACTAATGAGCAAGAAAATTACCACTAAAGGGTATCAAATATGTAATACATATTTTTTTAAAAATGTTTTTTAAACATTTTTTAAAAGATTAAGAGAAAAAGTGACCTGTCATAGGCCTCTCTCAAGGTAATTGGGTAGTATAAATGTTTCTATAGTGTTGCATTACTCCAAATGTTCCTAACAGTATTCCATGCAGCATGAATGATGTCATCTAGGCACAGAATAACTGAGGGACCCTGTGAAAGTGGTTTCACACTCTCATGGATAACTGATCTAATAGGTGAAAAAATGTGCTAAACTATCACAGCATACATTTCAGTGAGAAAAATCACTAGAGGAAAGATGTATTTATGGAAATGCTGACAACATATCAATTAATAATACCAATAAGATACAAAGGAAGAACATTGTAACTTTTACAGGTTGAGAAAGAGCCAAGTCAATCTAACACCATATTTTGTGCAGCCTTCCATATTACAACACAACAAATAATTTCACTCTAGTGAACTAGTCAAACCTGAGATTTTTTTGATAAAAGCCCAAGAGAGAAAAGAGCAATAAAAAAAAAAAAAACCCGTTTTTATGCTGTGGCACCACTTATATAAGCCAGGAAAGTGGAGGAGAAATATAAGTGTATGTTTGTGTGTATAAGGGCTCTTCAATTTCAGAAAAAAAACTGAATGGTAAAGTGGTTGTCTCTGAGGTGGGAAGGGTACTGTTATGGTTTGAATGTGAGGTGTCCCCCAAAAGTGGGACAATGCAAGAGGGTTCTGAGGGGGAAATGATTGGGTTGTGAACACCTGAAACCAATCAGTGGGTTAATCACCTTATGGGACTTATTGAGTAGTAACTGAAGGTGGGGGTGTGGCTGGAGAAGGTGGGGCATGGAGGGCATGTTTTTGGGTATATATTTGTATCTGAGCCGAGTCTCTCATTCTCTGCTTCTTGATCATCATGTGACCTGTTTCCCTCCATCATGATGTTCTGCCTCACCTGGAACCCCAAGGATTGGAGTCTGCTGTCTATGGATTGAGATCTCTAAAACCGTGAGCCCCCAAATAAACTTTTCCTCCTCTACAATTGTTCTGCTTGGGTCCTTTTAGTCACAACAACAAAAAAAGCTGACAAAAACACAAATAGAATCATTTTCATTGCATACTCCTTAATTGTGTTGTAATGATTTCCTCTTCCCCTTCTTCTTGGTATATATTAACTAATTTTTTTTCAAATGGCTACAGAAGAGATGAATAGTATGTACATTGTTGGTAAGTAAGTCAGCAAGTTTTTGAAATTAAAGTATTAGTTGATGGGGAGAAAGGGAAGAGAGAGAGAAATATTTCCCTGTGGGCAAAGTGACTTTTGAGTTGTAACCAAGCTTCTTCCATGAGGAACTCTGACTTGGTGACCCCAGTACTGTTATCCATTAGTTTCTTGTCCTTGGGTAATGAGTATCTAGCTTCTCATCTATAAAATAGGTATAACTGTACACAAGTGTGTGTGCAGTTGTGTCTGATAGGGACAAGCTGGGTATAATCAGGACTGATTACATAAGGAGGCCTTTGGTCTTATGTAAAGGACTCTATCCCCAGTGTGCTGTGTTAAGTGAGCTTTGACTTGGGTATGATTTAAAGATGGAAGTCCTCCTCTTTAAAAAGTAAATAAGAGCAGTGAGAATTGAAGATCTTTCTTCAATTTCCTTCCTCTAAAATTTCTCTTTCAGTTGGATGTCAAACTGCTTCATCCCGGACACATTTCTCCAGTTATACAGATGCTTAATACTTTTGTACATTTCCAGAGGCCTACATTTCTGGAATGTTACCAAAAATGTTTACTGTTTATTAAATTCCAGAATGTACATTTTATAATTCACTTAATAATGTAGACACAAAACTTCAGCCAGCCAGTCATCAGCATCCCCCAACCCACACTCTAAATGATTAACCATAGGTGCTCTCTGAAAACAATCTAAACTTCTACAGCTTTTATTTATATGGCCAGTCTGTAGGAAACATTATTCCTTCTCCTGTTTTCCTATGTTCAAAACAGCTCTAACTCTATGTTTAAGTCAAACAGATTCAACTTGGATTCATAAAATAGTTCTGTCCAGGCAAAAATCTACCAAACCTGTCTTTAATCTTCAGGAAAGTTTAAATACTAACCCAGGATTAAAATTTAAGCTGTGTGAGTCAACACTACAATCACAAAGATGCAACAGGCAACACACTTCTTTTGACTGAGTTTGCTACTTTGTAGTTAGTTCTGCAATTTTATTATGTGAACACTAAGACTGCATCACACCAGCATGATGTCCAGTTGATATTTTCTTGAAGGTAACCTGGAAGTAAATGAAAAACAACTGCTCAAACAAGTGCCCCTTGTGTGGGAACTATTCCCCCAGTGAGCTGGCAAAATGAACTGTAGTTTTATATCGTAATTCAGAAGATAATTGATTATTTGCCAAGTCTGTTTGTGGGTTGCCACTTATTATTATTTTTTTTTTACCCACTCCAGGGATACACTTTCAATTTCACAGTCTTTTGCACATTTGTGGACAGTGGCGTTTAATTTCTTAAAGGAAAGTGCACACTCTCTTTCTATTGTAGTTAGACCAGTGGCTCTCCAAAGGGCAGGCAGGGAACTGTACATCCAGAAGCAAATGCCTGCTCTCACATTTGCATGTTCACTCCATCCAGACTGTTCTGGCTTAAGAGCTGGGAAGGGAATTAAGAGCCTTTCTTCAAGTAAGAAAAGAAACCTTTGTGTCTTACAATCTTAGATGTTCTGAGGACTGGTAAACATTCTTGAAGACACCACTCTTTAATTGTTTATGGATTACTTCTCTTTATTTTCCTGTTAAAATAAGAGTTTCTAGCAGAATTAAGGGAAATTTTGTCAGGAAACTGTTGTTTTCCTCCTACGGACTAACATTCCTACAGGCAAGGCAGCAAATTAACCAATATAAATGTTTCCTTCAAAACACAGAAATCTTTTATCTATTTAGGAACAGATCACACAATATAACATGCTGAACTATTTCTATTAAGCCCAAAGATGACAAAAAAAATTGAAAAGAATAAATCCATTATAAAGAATTCATATCTGCTGCTTTGTGAGCAATCCATAATACACCGTATTGTGCAAACTATAGGAGATGATGACCCAACAATACAGAATGTAGAGAGGGCTTTTGACAACAGAAAAGCATAAGAGAGAGTATCATTTAATGGAGAGAGGAAAAAAACGATCCTGGATTCTTTTTCCTCCTTTATTTGTTGTATCACTTTGTAAAACCTCTCTATGCCTTGTTCTCTTCATCAGAAAAATGAGACCTATGGTTTTATTTTTATAAAGTGCTTTAGGATTTAAGGAGAACCCAGAATGCATTATATGATGAAAGCCACCATGGTGCACATCACGTGACTATAGTCCAAAAGGATCTAGGAACGAAAAGCAAAACATGAATCAGCAATGAACACTCATTTTGTTTGTTTAAAACCCCAGGATGTGCAAATATATGTCAGAACTGAAGTTGACCCTCTTCTTTTACAATCACACATTACTCTGTCTGGTTCTGGTTTTGAAACCTGAGTTTAATAGAAAGAATATAAATGCAGGAAGGAGTAAGGGGCAGGATGTCTCCCAAGCAAACCCCAAGTAACTAGACTGTCACTAACTGCTGTACTAACTCACACTAAATTCCCTATAGAACCAGAAGTAGAGGAGCACTGTTCTTTTCTCTTTCCCCTCATTCAAGCCTACCCCGATTTTCAAAAGAGTTATGCATGGAGGGGACAAATCAACAGAGGAGCTATCTTCTTCAATTGCCCAGAAACACAGGACAGTCAGAACTGGAAACAATATGGGCTATTATTTTAGGAGGTTAGTCAACACTGTGTGTTAGAAGCTGGGAGTTACACGTTCCAATATTTATTCCAACATTAATTTACTTCATCATCTTCAACACACCAAATTATCTGGACCTCTGTTTCTTCAACTGACACTGAGGATGAAGGAGGTGGGGAATTGGTCTAAATGATCTCTTTCCAAGACTCAGAATTCTATTATTCTTTGAGTACATATATAATGACCTGTGACCTAGAATACAAGATCCATTAGGAAAGGTTAAAAGTATCAAGGTAACTTTCTCTGGAAATAAAGAAGGCAACTCTGGTATCAGTATGATAGAAATGATAGAAATGAGGACACTGGATCTCAGAGCAGTGCCACAATTGCAGTCAGTCAGTGGAAAATCAGGACTAGACTTTGGAATTTGAGCATAAATTCTGGCATACTCTATACTTCAGTGGATTCCTATAAATTTTTAACTGAAGAAGTCTAAAATTACATTCATTTTTTAAGAACAACAAAAAGCCTGAGTCTCACATAGTGGATAGACAGACAGATAGATAAGTGATAGATATATTCACTCAATACATACAGAATTGGTAAATGAACCTATTTTTCTGCATATTAGTGTCACTCCAGAGGCACCAGCATCAACTTTTCCCAACCATCCTACCCTGAACCACTTTGTATGGTAGAACTGATTTCACCTCCTACCCATTTCCCAGGTCTCTCTACTGTTTCCTTCCCTGCACGTTTGCATCATTCAGACCTTCATCCATAACTTCACTTATTCCTTCCAAACTGCTCTTCCTGCCTTTAAATCCCTTCTTTATTCTATTCTAAACATTTTCCCCTTAAAATACAAATATATCTTCCACCTGCTTCAAATCTGTCAACATTTATCAATTTACCCATAGAAAAAAGTCTAAGTTTCCTAGCTGGGGAAAACCAGCCCCATTTCTACCTATTCCCTGTCTTTCCAGATGGATGTTCCCATGTTCTACTCACAGTCTATGCTCCTGCACCAGAATTCCCTGGGTAGTGCATTCCACTGTGCCTTCACATATGCCGGTGCCTCAGCCTGGAAATCCCTATTCCTTTCCCAATGTTTACTTGGAAAATTCCACCCATCCTTTAAAACCCAAGTAAATCACACCTCCAACTCCACATTACCCTTAAAGCTCTTCAGAATCTACTCTATGTAGATTCTGTACTTTGGATGGACTTCTATTATTGCATTTGTCAATGTGCTGTTATTGTTTATTTGCATGCCTCCCTTACTAGACTATGAAACCCTGAGGGCGGGAACAGAATCTTAATTACCTCTGCATCCCTAGCATTGATCCTGGAAGAAGCAGGTCCTCCACATCTATTTATGAGTGCGAGTGAATGAACAACAGACAAGCAAACCACCACTTCCTCAATATCCATTTCATTCAGTGTCTCCCAGAGTTCAAGGAAAGAGATGAAAACAAAAAGAAAAAATACCTCCACAAGGAACCAACAAGAAAAATATCTGATAAGGATAATAGCTATTCAGAGTATCAGCCTGGAATGAGACAATAGAGAATGACTCGGTGTCTACATTAGTTCAAATGATCAGGGGGTTTCATCTGAACCAGGAATATGGAGGACTTTCCCACATAACTTGCCAGAGAACAGTTACAGCTCTGAAGAATGAGCCCAGCTCACACTGAGGAGAAAGTATAATCAGAGACAGCTCCATAGATGGTAGTGGAGACAAAAACTTGGGACAAAAATCAAGTTCCCCATTTGGCCCCTTTGATTTGTAGATGCCTACTGGTCAGTTAGAAGATGGTCAAGTTGGCAACTAGAGATGCATCTGTTGGCTGGGATAGCATTATAATGATACAGAAAGACATGAAGGCCTTGGGCACCCAAATGACATTTCCATGGAGCTGGATGAAAGCACCCAGGGAAGGCATGTAGATTAGTAAAGAAGCATAAAACTCTGGGAGACACGAACACACAGAGTTCAAATAGAAGACGACTCAGTAGAGGACATCGAGAGGACTGTCCCACTAGGCTGGATGGCCACTCTGAAAGCTGAGATAAGAAAGTCTGAATTGAATTGATTCCCAGCTCTGCATAAGAAATCAGGAAAAGAAGTTACACAGTAACAAAAATATGTTCTTCTATATCTCTGGCTAAAGCAGAGAAAACTTAGAAGAGATTTACAACATATTTTAGGAAGAAGACCTTAGCAACACAGATAACATAACAAGAATAGAGACTATTATTAATACTTAAAAGACCAGGAAAGACACTCACCCTATTTGTTCTTTTGCCGGTTTGTTTCGAGGGCTGGGATGGAACCCAGGTCCTCACATGTATTAAGCACACATGCGACCAGGCTCTACACCCCCAGACCCACTCATCCTGTTTTGAGTATTAGTTAATCACTACTTTTATTAATATTTTTCTACATTGAAAAAAGTGGCTTGTCAAAAAACACTCAAAATATAGGGTGCCATTTCTTATAAATCTATAAACCTTATACAATTAAACATTCATTTCAGCTTTTAGAAACCAAGATATATAATAAATATTTTAATCCTTATAAGGATAAAGAAGGATACCTATATTCTTACATACAAATAAGAAATATATACATTTGGCTTCATACTTACTATTATCTGAATGAAGGTCTAATTATTGTAATATATTTAAGGATTAGAAAGAAAATCCACTTTAAAATCTGTAGATTGAAGGTAAAATGAAATGGCATGTTCCATAATCAAACTGTCAGTCATAGCAATGCTGAATACAACTGTTTCCTTTTACAAATTCTGTATCACAAATTGTTATTGTGGCTTTCTTCCAAAGAGATGACAAAGACTTTGCAAGTCTTAAGCTGCTGAATAAACTTCCAAACTAAACTAATACACATCAAGATGTTTTCCTCTGTCTTCCCATGTGATGAAAATGGCTTTAGTCTATTCTAATTGTTGAATCTTTCTGTGATAAAAAATGGCTACCCTTCTAATATGGACATTTATGTTTTAATTGAAGTAAGTGTAAATGTCCACTCATAACCTATTTCTGCATGTAGAAGTACTGACACTCATTTTTACAGGAAGGAGAAGATGTTTAAATATTTTGTACTCCAATGGGATGTCTAAATAAAAACCTGGAATAACTATCACAAGATTTATGTTCTTGTATTGTGCAGAAAAAGATGTGCAGAAAGGTAATTCTGATGGACAGCAAAGCTCAGCCTTAGCAAAGCTAGAGTGATCTGCTTGGGTGCACCACAATAATTTTATAATGATATTGAAATAAATGTCATCCTTTTTAAATTTTAGCTGCCACAAGGCATTATGTCAAATATTAAAGTGAGGCAGTGTTAATACTGCAGCACATGATATGACTGGCAACTTTGGGGTTGGAATAATAGAGTAAGCCAGGTTTTCAAAATAGCTCTTAATTATTTAGAAGAAAAACAAAATAACAAACAAGACGCCCACAACAAATCATCAAGTGCTTAAGTAGTGCAAAAAAAAAAAAAAAAAAAAAAAAAAAACTATCCATGTGGAGTTTCTGATAAGTATACAGTGTAATGGTATTATCCAATAAGTAATATGTAGTGCTACACAAACATAGGATTGAGTCCAGGCCTGGACATTTTATTTAAATTGCCTCATGTTCAAATTTTTATTGTTTTACATTTCATTTTTCTAATTTTTACTTAACATATTGATTAACTTTAAAAGCCTAACTTTCTATTTATTCTCAATGTATACTTATTTTCTATAAAGGAAGTATTTTCAGCCACATAATACCTTCCTCAAAAGATATTATTATATGATCTCAAGTGCTGCTTCTCGTGTGTGCACAATACAGTAAAACAATTCAGCAAAGAGACACTTTAGCCCTTGTGACAAGGCAGTCAACTGTAGCTCTTTCTATTTTTGGAGAGTCCTTTTTAAAGAATGCAATAGGTTTATTTTAGGAACATGATCAGTTCATCAATAATACTTAACCAACCATAACATCAAAATCAACCTGGAATAGGAGCTACCATATAATATGATGATTCACATTATCCATCCAGCTGGCATGGCTTGGCAAACAATATTTTACAAGATATCTGTACCAGCTTGTGATCGTCTAGGATGCAACACACCGGCTCTCTGTGAACAGTGCTGAAGGTGTGATGTATAAACTCTGCTTGCTGTCATCATCCATTTTTCTACACCCTGGCAACTGGCAGATACCCTGTGTGTAACAGTTGGGGTGGGGAGGGTTATGAATAGGAGACAGTAGGAAAAAGAAAGCATAGATAAAATGGAATCAACCTCCATGGTATACTAACTATATAAGGAAATGAGGAGATCATTTATATTGAAGCTTCCAATAGGACACAAGGTACTATTATCAGATGTGCTACATGCTATAGGCAGCCAAAAGACCTTACAGGAGAGGTACTTATGACTGAAAATAATCCCAAACAACATTTAGTTTAAGAGATACACTAAATGCTTATTACTCTGAACTCAGAGTTCTATATTGTTATACCCATGACAAACTTCCCTATGGCTAAAAAAAATGTATATTTATAGCTGTTTACATAGCTAGTTTTCACTTGTCTGTGAATAGTAGCATATTAGTAACTGAAAGGTAACTGTCAATATTGGCCATGTAGTTTCAAATACTGAGCAGCCATAACTGTTTTTAGAATAGTAGCCAAAATCAAAATTCCATTTACCTAATTTTTCTAGTAGGTTTGGGCAATTGTAAAGATTCTCCCCTGTTTTGAGCAGCCGTCAATGTATTAAATATTATGTAACATCAAGGAATTAGTCACTGCTTCTGATTCCCATTAAAAAGCATCAGTTGACATCAATTCACCAAATAGGTAAGTGTTAACATGACAGGATTATGAAACATGCATATAATAATTCTGAAGTTTTCACCATTACTTCTCTCAGATAAATTTAGTATAATTTCTTTGTAACTCTGTGAGTCACTGGCCAACTCATTACAATAATATAATCAATATATTATTGAGACAGAAATATCCTGGCAATATGGCAAGACTCTAGAAATGCCAGTTTCTAAATTAGTGTCAAAGTCTTACACATGTGTCATAAATAGCTAACAAAGGGATGCCAAATCATCCCTGTTGCTGAGATAATGTTTCTACTTTGAAGTTCCTCAAGATCTATTGTGTTCATTCCCAGGTCAGAGCTATCTCCCTCTCTTCATTTTTTCTCATTCTTCAAAAATAATGTAGAATTAGAAAATAATTTTACAATGAGATAACTTATTTCAATGTTCTAATGTAGCAAGTTAAAAAAATTCTACAAGGCTTCTTTTGTTAGGAGATACTTGATTTGCTTACTGAGATTTATTATGAAAATTTTGCATATCTTTCAGTTTGATAACCTTCAGAAAAACATGATACTAAGAATAAGACTGGGGCACAGGTGTCTAGAATGATGTGCTTCCATTAAGAATCTCCTATTCATAACATGAAAACATTACATGGTACCACACTAATATATCCAATATTTATGTATCAGTTAAGAAATCCAATTTTAAAATTTTGAGAAAAAGAACATGTGAGAAAGGCTTTAATGCCTGCATCCCACATTCAACTCTACATTGCATGCCTCCTCCAATTAGAGTGTAAGCTCCTAAAGGAATTTAGTACAGTGCCCCCATACAATAAGAGAAACATAAATATTTAAAGATTAAAAAGGAGGCATACATATATATGATCTAATGGAAATTCAAGGAAAAATTCTCTGCAAAAAAACATGAACCATAGTCAATGTTTAGTTTCCATGTTGCTTTCAGTCAGTACAAGAAAACAACCTTAATGGCAAAACTCAGCAATGACCATGTTTAGAATTTTAAACTCTTCCTTTGATCACAGAGTCAAATAATTATACATGTTTTATTCTTGGGTACACAGTCTTGAGTTTAGTACTTTCTGTGCACTAAATACATATTTGGGAAACTGCAATTTTTTATAAGTTGATTTACTCTTTCTCACTTTGCTAATGTCTCTGAATATGAGATTATTTTATTTTAATTTCTTTGAATTGCCATTTCTGTATCTTTGCTAAGGAGAAAGAGATATACAAAGTGCAACAGGACACCACAAATTACATTTTGTGTTATTAATGTGTTTTTAATGCCAATATACATCTGGTTAGAATTTCTGATCAGAAAATATAAATATGTGTGTGGGGACAGGAATTAAGCAGTTTATGATAGAGAAAGATTATTCAAGATAAAAGGAAAAGATGCGGGTGGGCAGCTTTAGAAGTAACTTTCCCTAAATATGGAGTCACAGAACTGGATCTGCAAAGTGTAAACAAAGTGGAAAGTGAGATTCACTTAAGGATTTCTTCAAATGGAAAAGAAGTTGTTGTGAGACACTGGGTCCCTGAGGGAAAAAAGCTATAGAACAGACTTCATTTCTACAGTTTCCTGTGGTAAGTTGAATCTGACAGCTGATTGTCTTCTGGACAAGGGAAAAATTTTAAGCCATGAATATAAACACAGTCCATTTTTTTTTCTGTCTTCATTTTTATCCGAGATTGTGACTTTATCCAAGATTTCCATGCATGAGCTCAAGTTCAGTGAACTGCCAAGGTTACTGAGCACTTCCCAAGGAGAAAAGACACAGAAATATTACTCTGCTGATTACATGTACTAGTTTCATTAAACCCTTCATTCAATTGCCTAGCATTTATGCAAGATCTAGAAGAAGCAAAGCCAAACTGTGCCACAACCTACCCTCCAAATGGGCAAGTGAAGCTACATTGTCTTTGGCGCAGGGATAGTGTCTGTTCTGTTGTTCATTATATTTTCATGTCCCTGCATAATGTAATAGCAAACAGCACAGTAGTTAAGAGCTCAAAGTTTGAATCCAAATACACCTAGTTTGGAGCCCAAGTTTGTAGTTTCAGCAGTTTTCCAGGAAGTAATCATGAAAATTTGTTTAACCATATCTGAATTTCAGTTTCCTCACCTGTTAAGTATCTATCTTATAAAATGATGAATAAGTAAATGTAATAATACATTGAATGTGATCAACATTGTCCACTACACTGTAAACATTTAATATACTAATAGAATATGAATAAAATTCTCTGCATCATTATCTTCTGACACATAGGAGGTACTTATATACTATACAGGGAATAACAAGAACAATTCTGGTCTTGAATTGTTTTCAGTCTTGAACTACCAGTTATATTAACTGTCTTCAAGAATGCAGAATGAAATTAAAGTGGCCAATTTAACCTAAACTTTGATTAATATAAGCAATTATTTAATTTTATGAAACTTGAGATTTGGGGGCTATGCCAAATTTTTGAACAGTACTATAAGCTGAATAACCCTTAATTTTTAAAATATGTCTTAAAATAGGAGTGAAGAAATCTATAGGAAATTGATTCTTTGAAAATGATCATGCAGTTTTGTGAATTTTTTGAGAGATTTTTTTCTTCTAATGAGCTGCATATACTCTTTACAGCATTACACACACACACACACACACAAACACACACACACACACAAAGAGTTCAATGAATTCTCTTTTCACAGAAAAAGTGAGGCACTGGGTGTTGAAATGACTGAGTGGTATAGAGCCAGCTCTTGGAAGAGAGATGGATAATTCGAGTCTTTGGTTAGAATCCACTAATCCTGGTGGATCTGTAGTAGCTTCTGAATATGATCCCTTAGGAATAACTATAATACATGTTCACCTTTAAGACTTTATCTAAATGTCTTAAGTTTAAATATTGAAGATTAAATAAGATGAAATTATATAAATTAAAGCTAATGCATTTTTTTTTCATACTACATTTGGGTTAACATAATCTTTTGCAGTTTCAAAAGACCTGGGCTAATATTAATAGAAATAGATATAACAGGACATAAATAAATCCCAATTTTCTCTTCTCACTTCTCCCATGTCCTCGCTTCCAACCACTGTGTTTGAATCAAGAGATCATGTTTGTGTTTATTCGGGTTTTGCAAGATCTGACATACAGAGTTCTCAGAGTAGGAAAAGTAACATTCTGGATCTTTTGATGTCACACACAAGAAGGAGCTGTGGACCTAGCTACTTAACCATTTAGAAATTCTAACTACAGACAAGTTCTCAAAGTGTAGACCCTGGAAAGCAACATCACAAGGAAACTTTAGAAATACAAGTTCTAGAGCCCTACCCAAGACCTACTTTAAACAGAAATCCTGGGGCGGGGATGAGGGGTCAAGAAAACCATATTTTTAACAGGCCTTCTGTGAGATTCTGATGTTTGCAAATGTTTGAGAACCACTGACCCAGACTCTACTTCAGAGCTCATTGATCCAGTTATTTACATATTAGCAGGTTCAGCACCTGTGTTTTTAGTCTTGCTTTTCTTGATCTACTTGACAAGATCTTGTGCTTGTATATCTTATAATTTCTGCTCATTTCTGTCAGTCTCTTTTCTTAATTGTAAGGAAAAACTCCATTTCAATGTGCAAGAACATAAAATGGACAGGAGACATTCACCTTTACATCACCTCCATGCTGTTTCCTTGAATCTTGACCCCCAAATCCCTGGGATCCACCTTCACTTCCAGAGGCTTGGAACTTTGATATATTTTAGTATTTTAAAATATTCACCAAAGATTTCCTTTCACCACAATGTCTCAGGGACAATAGGATTTGCTCCTGCAAAGCAGATATCTGGGAAAGCTGGGTGGGTAGAGGGATTTGTTAGTAAATGAAATGGTATTGCTAGGTATGGCCTATGTGATCACTTACAATGAATATTTGTCATAAAATCTATTAGAAATGTAGTTGTCAATTTATTTACAATTATTCCAATACTTGGTACAAGTCTGGAAGATAAAAGGAGACTTAATTCTATATATGTTGATAAATCAGAGGGAGAGAGGACATATGAATGCCTTATTATTTTGCTTGAAGTCACTATTTAAAGTTTCTTAAACTTGAGCAACCTATAAATCATTTTCAAAGGGAAAAAATATTTAAAACTATCACAGGTTACAGACTTAAAGCCCAGATAAAGTTTTATTAATGTTATTCTTCATATAAACTTCTTTTTCATTTTGTCATTAAAATGAAGATATATAATTTAAAATACTATGGATTCTAGGAATGTACACATAGACACAAGTTTCTGCCTCCCAGTCTCTGAAACAGCTTCATGCTAACCCATGCCATCCCTCACTCCCTTATAAAACATCTCAGGTTAAAATGAAATGCCCAAGTATATTACTTTACTTTGTATCAACTACCAGGGAATTTGAAAATTGTTTGTTTATATTTTAAAGCTGGAAAATACCAGCTCCAAATTAAACTTGCTTTAAAAAAACAAATTCCCAGTTTTGTTTATACAGATAGCCAAACTCATTTGCTAGCTTGAAATATATTAGACCAATACTTGAAGTCACCCTCTAAAGAGACCTTAGGCTGAACTATACAAAATAGGTGCTATATGATATCAGTTATATGATATGCAGAAATGGAAATTCATTAAGTTATAATATAAGAAATAATTTATAATAAAAATGACTGTAGAAGAAAATATTTATAAAGACAGTGTTTCATAGCATATACACAACCAAATAAGAATATATTTTAATGGAAGTGGAGAGAGATGGGTTTCAAATTCTTACAGAGTTACCCACTTTACTTATGTGCTAACCTTAATTGAAAGCAATAATATCCTTGTTGACTCTTGCAGCTACACTTTAAGCCAAAACAATCTGTCTCAAGAAGGATGTGAACCATCAAGTTTGCAGAATGGGTATAGCTCTGCCACAGTCTTTTCTATCTGAAAGAGGTTATGGCTTATTCCCTGCATTGAATTATAAATAAAAGATGCAAAATAGGAAATTCTCATGTTTCTAAGTTTTGTTTGGATTTCTATGGATTCCCACATATGACATGCTAATAACTGAACAAAATATTTTAATCCAAATATAAAAGATTTTACTTCAGATAACTTAGCCTCACTGATACGTCAATAAACATGGAATTCGGGGCTGTCCAAAGAATTCTGTGATGACATAACTCTTCTCTATTTGCTATGTCCAATATGCTCTAGCCACTTTCTAGCCATATGTGTCTAGTGAGCACTTTGAATGTCAACAAAGTACAGAATCTTTATAATATTTTTAAGTAAAACTTCAACTTAAATGGTCACATGTGACTAGTGGCTACTGCATTGCATAATGGAGATAATCCTTTTCTTTTAAAATACCATTTCCCACATCTGCATTTACTTTTATCCAGCTATTTTCGTATTCATATTCAAGTTAAGTCAATTTTTTACTTAAAAATTATTCCTTCTTCAATATATCCTCTCTCTTTATAAAATTGTTTCCTTTTTGTCTTTTACTTGGCGACATTACTTGGGGAAAGCCTTTCATGAAATTAGCAATGATATTCAGAAAACCTCCCCAAATACTGTGCCCTTCATTAAGCCAGATCAACTTATTTAGATATTTTTAAAGCAATGGTGTTCGTTAGTGGGTAGGAGAAGCAGGGGAGAGACTGGCTGACTTCTTTAGAATAGTTTTAGATTTAGAAAAATGTTGCAAATATATGAGAGGGCTTACCATATTCTTCAGGTCTTACATTAGTTTAGTTTGATACATTGGTCACAAAAAGTGAACCATTTTTTTGATACATCATTAGAAACTAAATTCATATTTTATTCATATTTCCTTAGTTTTTACCCAATGCTCTTTTTCTGTCCCATAATCCCACCCAGAACACCACAGTGTTTTAAGTTGTCATGTTTTCTTAAGCTCCTCCAGACTATAGAAGCTCTCACACTTTTCTTATTACTCTTAATTAGAATCGCTGTGGTTGAGCAAATTTATGAATGAGTTACTAATACCAAAGAAATTAGAAAAAAAAATCAAGTTTAAGATCAAAGAGATATTTTACCAAAAAATTAGTGAGCATTTCTTTTTTTTTTTTTTAATTTTTTATCGTGGGTTGTTCAAAACATTACAAATTTCTTGACATATCATATTCCACACTTTGATTCAAGTGGGTTATGAACTCCCACCTTCACCCCATACACAGATTGCAGATTTACATCAGTTACACACCCATTGATTTACAAATTGCCATACTAGTGTCTGTTGTGCTCCACTGCCTTTCCCATCATCCACCCTCCCCCCTCACCACCTCTCCCCTCCCCTCCCCTCCTCTCTCTCTACCCCCTCCACTGTATAACCCTGAGGGTCTCCTTCCATTACCGTGCAATTTCCCTTCTCTCTCCCTTTCCCTCCCACCTCTCATCCCTGTTACATGTTAATCTTCTTCTCCTCTTCTTCCTCCCTACTCTGTTCTTAGTTACTTTCCTTATATCAAAGAAGACATTTGGCATTTGTTTTTTAGGGATTGGCTAGCTTCACTTAGCATAATCTGCTCTAATGCCATCCATTTCCCTGTAAATTCTATGATTTTGTCATTTTTTAATGCAGAGTAATACTCCATTGTGTATAAATGCCACATTTTTTTTATCCATTCGTCTATTGAAGGGCATCTAGGTTGGTTCCACAGTCTTGCTATTGTGAACTGTGCTGCTATGAACATCGATGTAGCAGTGTCCCTGTAGCATGCTCTTTTTAGGTCTTTAGGGAATAGACCAAGAAGAGGAATAGCTGGGTCAAATGGTGGCTCCATTCCCAGCTTTCCAAGAAATCTCCATACTGCTTTCCAAATTGGCTGCACCAATCTGCAGTCCCACCAGCAATGTACAAGTGTACCCTTTTCCCCACATCCTCGCCAGCACTTGTTGTTGTTTGACTTCCTAATGGCTGCCAATCTTACTGGAGTGAGATGGTATCTTAGGGTGGTTTTGATTTGCATTTCTCTGACAGCTAGAGATGTTGAGCATTTTTTCATGTACTTGTTGATTGACTGTATGTCCTCCTCTGAGAAGTGTCTGTTCAGGTCCTTGGCCCATTTGTTGATTGGGTTGTTTGTTCTATTATTGTCTAATTTTTTGAGTTCTTTGTATACTCTGGATATTAGGGCTCTATCTGAAGTGTGAGGAGTAAAGATTTGTTCCCAGGATGTAGGCTCCCTATTTACCTCTCTTATTGTTTCTTTTGCTGAGAAAAAACTTTTTAGTTTGAGTAAGTCCCATTTGTTGATTCTAGTTATTAACTTTTGTGCTATGGGTGTCCTATTGAGGAATTTGGAGCCCGACCCCACCGAATGTAGATCGTAGCCAACTTTTTCTTCTATCAGACGGCGCGTCTCTGATTTGATATCAAGCTCCTTGATCCATTTTGAATTCACTTTTGTGCATGGTGAGAGAAAGGGATTCAGTTTCATTTTGTTGCATATGGATTTCCAGTTTTCCCAGCACCATTTGTTGAAGATGCTATCCTTCCTCCATTGCATGCTTTTAGCCCCTTTATCAAATATAAGATAGTTGTAGTTTTGTGGATTGGTTTCTGTGTCCTCTATTCTGTACCATTGGTCCACCCGCCTGTTTTGGTACCAGTACCATGCTGTTTTTGTTACTATTGCTCTGTAGTATAGTTTGAAGTCTGGTATCGCTATACCGCCTGATTCACACTTCCTGCTTAGCATTGTTTTTGCTATTCTGGGTCTTTTATTTTTCCATATGAATTTCATGATTGCTTTCTCTATTTCTACAAGAAATGCCATTGGGATTTTGATTGGCATTGCATTAAACCTATAGAGAACTTTTGGTAATATCGCCATTTTAATGATGTTAGTTCTGCCTATCCATGAACAGGGTATATTTTTCCATCTTCTAAGATCTTCTTCTATTTCTCTCTTTAGGGTTCTGTAGTTTTCATTGTATAAGTCTTTCACCTCTTTTGTTAGGTTGATTCCCAAGTATTTTATTTTTTTTGAAGATATTGTGAATGGAGTGGTTGTCCTCATTTCCATTTCAGAGGATTTGTCGCTGATATACAGGAATGCCTTTGATTTATGCATGTTGATTTTATATCCTGCCACTTTGCTGAATTCATTTATTAGCTCTAATAGTTTCTTTGTAGAGCCTTTTGGGTCTGCTAGGTATAGAATCATATCATCTGCAAATAGTGATAATTTAAGTTCTTCTTTTCCTATTTTGATGCCTTTAATTTCTTTCGTCTGTCTAATTGCTCTGGCCAGTGTTTCGAGAACTATGTTGAACAGAAGTGGAGAGAGAGGGCATCCCTGTCTTGTTCCAGATTTTAGAGGGAATGCCTTCAGTTTTTCTCCATTGAGAATGATGCTAGCCTGAGGCTTAGCATAGATTGCTTTTACAATATTGAGGTATGTTCCTGTTATCCCTAGTTTTTCTAGAGTTTTGAACATAAAGGGATGCTGTACTTTGTCGAATGCTTTTTCCGCATCTTTCGAGATGATCATATGGTTCTTATTTTTAAGTCTATTGATGTGGTGAATAACATTTATTGATTTCCGTATATTGAACCAGCCTTGCATCCCAGGGATGAATCCTACTTGATCATGGTGTACAATTTTTTTGATATGTTTTTGTATCCGATTCGCCAGAATTTTATTGAGGATTTTTGCATCTAGGTTCATTAGTGATATTGGTCTGTAGTTTTCTTTCTTTGAAGTGTCTTTGTCTGGTTTAGGTATCAGGGTGATGTTGGCCTCATAGAATGAATTTGGAAGTTCTCCCTCCTTTTCTATTTCCTGAAGTAGCTTGAAAAGTATTGGTATTAGTTCTTCTTTAAAGGTTTTGTAAAATTCTGCTGTATACCCATCCGGTCCTGGGCTTTTCTTAGTTGGTAGTCTTTTGATGGTTTCTTCTATTTCCTCAATTGATATTGGTCTGTTTAGGTTTTCTATATCCTCCTGACTCAATCTGGGCAGATCATATGACTTAAGAAATTTATCTATGCCTTCACTATCTTCTAATTTATTGGAGTATAAGGATTCAAAATAGTTTTTGATTATCTTCTGTATTTCTGAAGTGTCTGTTGTGATATTGCCTTTTTCATCCCGTATGCTAGTAATTTGAGTTCTCTCTCTTCTTCTCTTCGCTAGCATGGCTAAGGGTCTGTCGATTTTGTTTATTTTTTCAAAGAACCAACTTTTAGTTTTGTCAATTTTTTCAATTGTTTCTTTTGTTTCGATTTCATTAATTTCAGCTCTGATTTTAATTATTTCTTGCCTTCTACTTCTTTTGCTGTTGTTTTGCTCTTCTTTTTCAAGGATTTTGAGATGAAGTATGAGATCATTTATTTGTTGGTTTTTTCTTTTTTTAAGGAATGAACTCCAAGCAATGAATTTTCCTCTTAGAACTGCTTTCAATGTGTCCCATAGATTCCGATATGTTGTGTCTGTGTTTTCATTTATCTCTAAGAATTTTTTAATTTCCTCCTTGATGTCTTCTATAACCCATTGATCATTCAGTAACCTATTGTTCATTCTCCAGTTGATGTATGCTTTTTCCTTCCTTCTTTTATCGTTGATTTTCAGTTTCATTCCATTATGATCAGATAAGATGCATGGTATTATCTCTACTCCTTTATATTGTCTAAGAGTTGCCTGTGACATAATATATGATCTATTTTTGAGAAGGATCCATGTGCTGCTGAGAAAAAAGTGTAACTGCTTGATGTTGGGTGGTATACTCTATATATGTCAATTAGGTCTAGGTTATTAATAGTGTTATTGAGTTCTATAGTTTCCTTATTCAACTTTTGTTTGGAAGATCTGTCCAGTGGCGAGAGAGGTGTGTTGAAGTCTCCCATGATTATGGTGTGGTGGTCTATTAGACTCTTGAACTTGAGAAGAGTTTGTTTGACAAACATAGCTGCACCATTGTTTGGGGCATAAATATTTATGATTGTTATGTCTTGTTGGTGTATGGTTCCCTTAAGCAGTATGTAGTGTCCCTCTTTATCTCTTTTGATTAACTTTGGCTTGAAATCTATTTTATTTGATATGAGTATGGACACGCCTGCTTGTTTCCGAAGTCCATATGAGTGATATGATTTTTCCCAACCTTTCACCTTCAGCCTATGTATGTCTTTTCCTATCAAATGCGTCTCCTGTAGGCAGCATATTGTTGGGTCTTGTTTTGTGATCCATTCTACTAGCCTGTGTCTCTTAATTGGTGAGTTTAAGCCATTAACATTTAGGGTTATTATTGAGATATGGGTTGTTCTTCCAGCCATATTTGTTTATTTCTGTTACTAAACATTGTTTGTTTTCCTCTTTGATTATTTCCCCCCCCCCTTTACTGTCCTACCTCCCACTGTTGGTTTTCATTGTTATTTTCCATTTCCTCTTAATGTAATACTTTGGTGAGGATGTTTTGAAGAGATGGTTTTCTAGCTGCGAATTCTTTAAACTTTTGTTTATCGTGGAAGGTTTTAATTTCATCTTCCATCCTGAAGCTTAATTTCGCTGGATACACAATTCTTGGTTGGAACCCATTTTCTTTCAGTGTTTGAAATATGTTATTCCAGGATCTTCTAGCTTTCAGAGTCTGTGTTGAAAGATCAGCTGTTATCCTGATTGGCTTGCCCCTAAATGTAATCTGCTTCCTTTCTCTTGTAGCTTTTAAAATTCTCTCCTTATTCTGTATGTTGGGCATCTTCATTATAATGTGTCTAGGTGTGGATCTCTTATGATTTTGCACATTCGGCGTCCTGTAGGCTTCTAGGATTTGGGATTCTGTCTCATTCTTCAAGTCTGGGAAGTTTTCTCGTATTATTTCATTGAATAGACTGCTCATTCCTTTGGTTTGGAGCTCTGTACCTTCCTGTATCCCAATGACTCTTAAGTTTGGTCTCTTAATGTTATCCCATATTTCTTGGATGTTCTGCTCATGGTTTCTTAACAGTCTTGCTGAGCTGTCTATGTTCTTTTCCAGTTGAAATACTTTGTCTTCATTGTCTGATGTTCTATCTTCTAAGTGTTCTACTCTGCTGGTAGTATTCTCCATTGAGTTTTTAAGTTGGTTTATTGCTTCCTGCATTTCTAGGATTTCTGATTGTTTGTTTTTTATAACCTCTATCTCCCTGTATAGTTGATCCTTTGCTTCCTGGATTTGTTTGCGTAATTTGTTGTCGAAGTGATCTTTCATTGTCTGATTTTGCTGTTTAATGTCTTCCTTGATACTCCAGATCATCTGAAGCATGTATATCCTGAATTCTTTATCTGACATTCCATCTGCTGCAGCTGTTACCTCTTCTAAAGTTGCGTTGACCTGCATTGCTTGTGGTCCTTTCTTTCCTTGTCTTTTCATACTGCTTGCGTATCTTTCCTGCAGGTGCGGGCGGCGGCTCTGCTCTCTCCTTATTCCAATTGGGGTGTCGTGGCTACCACGCCGGCAGGTCACTGGGCCTGTTCTGGGAGCTGGTGGCGGCTCTGTTCTGCCCCTACTCCAATTGGGGTGACGAGTGTACCACGCCGGCAGGCCACCGGGCCTGATCCGCCGGTCGGCTGCAGGTTTGCCTACCCTGCAGGCGCGGGCGGCAGCTCTACTCTGCCCCTACTCCAAATGGGGTGACGTGTCTGTCGTACCAGCAGGCCACTGGGCCTGTCCCGCTGGTCGGTCGCAGATCTGCCCACCTTTCGGGCACGGGTGGAGGCTCTGCTCTGCCCCTACTCCAATTGGGGTGTCGTGACTACCCCGCCTGCAGGATGCTGGGTCTGTTCCTGGCAAGGGAGGCGACTCTGCTCTGTCACTACTCCAATTAGGGTGGTGTTTGTACCACGCCGGCAGGCTCCTGGGCCTGATCCGCCGGTCTGTTGTAGGTCTGCCTACCTTGAAGGCGCGGGCGGCGGATCTGCCCTGCCCCTCCTACCACGCCTGCGGACCCCTGGGCCTGATCTGCAGGTTGATCACTGGTCTGCTCACCCTGCGGGCACGGGTGGCGGTTCCGCTCCGCCCCCACTCCAATTGGGGTCACGTGACCACCACACCGGCAGGGCCTGATCCGGGCGTGGGAGAAGGATCTGCTCTGCCCCTACTCGAGTTGGGGTGACGTGTGTACCACACTGGCAGGCCACTGGGCCTGACCCGCCAGGCTGTCACAGGTCTGTTTACCTTGCAAGCGCGAAGGGCGGCTCTGCCCTGCCCCTCCTACCACACCCATGTACTACTGGGTCGTGGGTCTGCCCACCTGGCGGGTGTGGGTGGCGGCTCCGCTCCGCCCCCTCTCCAATTGGGGTCACGCGGTCACCACGCTGGCGAGCCGCTGGGCCTGCTCCGGGGGCTGGCGGCGGCCCGGTTCCTTCCCTCTGGCTCGAGGACAAATTGAGGAGACTCGGGTGACTGAGCCTCACCCCCCTTACCAGGAGACCAACTGCTTATGTCACCGCTGGTATTGATGAAGATCTCTCCTCCACCGCTTTCTGCTGACATCAGATCTCTGCCATGTTGGTATCCTATGCGAATGGCAGCATTTCGTTCCCCTTGCCGGGCAACCCAAGCAACGGGTGAGTCCTGACCACCCCTCAGCAGGACCCGGACCGAGACACAGTTTCCGCGGGCTCCTAGCCCCGGTCCAGGGAAGTTCCGGGAGCCGGAACTCGGTCGCTCCGTGCTCGGTGTAAGCTCCTATAAGTGTAAGCTCCAAGAAGCAGCCCCCGCGGGCTCAGTTCCGGGAGCCGGAATTCGGCTTCTTGGTGCTTGGTGTATGCTCTGATAGTAGCAGGGTCCAAGAAGCAGCCTCCGCGGGCTCCGCAGCCCTGAGCCAGGGCGGTTCCGGGAGCCGGAACTCGGCCGCCCCGCGCTCCGTGTTCACTCCCATAAGATCAGATTTTAAGAAGCCCCCAGGCGCTGAACCCTAGCAATCTGTCTGGGAGCCACAGGCGAATTGCAGCCTGAAATTACCTGTTCTATGGCTGAATGAGCTGCGGTCAGTCAAAAACAGGTGTGGTGACGTCAGTTTACCAACATGGTGGCTGCTGGCCTCCTCTGTGGTCTGACCGGTGTGGAGAACCGAGATGGACCGCTTCCTTCCCCCGTCTCGAACCCAGAATTCAGCCCTGAGTGCGGTGCTTGCGCGTCTGGCAGAAACTGCAGCACTGTAACCCTGCGTCTCTATCCCAGCGCGTGTTGTAGACTCTAGCCACGGGGCGATTTGCTGAATAAGCAGTTTTACCCTCCGTGCGACAAACCTCTCGCGTTTGAGTCCCCGTAGCCGATCCTCGAGCGATGGAAATCCTTCCTCCAGGTTCCGGCGCACCCCACTATTGCTCTGAGCATTTCTTGATAGATAACCTTCACAAATAACACTAGTCACCTTGGATCATGGAAGTACCCTTGCAACACTTTCCTGGATACAAGCAAATGACAGCTAACTATCTCCAGGTTCTAGCCACTCCTCAGTGAGTGAGGATCAACTCCATAATAGCCTCAATTTCATATCCAGTTTACCTCTGACACCATAGAGATGAGAGATACTTGTCATTTTCCCACTGCTTACCTACCTACACAAACTTGTCCTACCAAGATACTCTTCAAACTGTCTTATCTCAATTTCTACATTTACTGAACATTCCAACTTGCTTTTTATAATTAAATGACTTTACATTTTAGAAATTTTGGTAGTGCAACTGAAAAAATGGAATCAGCTACACTGTCTAGAACATGGCCTTTATCAGACACCTAAGAAGTCTGAGGCTCAATAATTACCAAAATCACAAAGTCTGTCAGCAAAAGAGTGAATTGCAGATTCTAGGCATCCCAAAGCTAGAGGAATGTGTGGAATGATTCCTTACCCTATGCTCCCTTTTATTCCATTTGAAGCATGCTTACTCAAAGGGAATTAGTTTCTAAAATTCCAAGATCATTTTTCCAAAGTGGTCTGACCTTTGAAACACAAGGCAGACTGCATCCATAAAAGCAACGGGACAGACTGAGGGTACCAAGTAAACACCCCGGTGTATCTCCAAAATTAAGGTTCAAGGATCTTCTTTAACATACAATCTAACTGCTTTTGTCCCTCTACCCAGTCCTACAAGTCCATTTCTCTTCCCTCTGATGGAAGCCATCCTCCTTTAAAGTTCTTGTCATTGAGGTATACATCTTCTACTTGTGGTAATGGCACCATACACCAGGTACAAGATTTACTAAATTCCTCACTATCTTTGGACTCCTATCAACTACTCCTGGACTTCCATTCTAGGGAGGTCTTATTTTCCTATAGCAATAGGTAAATTCTGGGAGAAGAGACAAGGGAGCAGGCTGGCACCACCACAAGCCTAATATTATTACCTGTCAACCCTTCAGACTGCAACCATGTGAAATGACTGTCTCCTTAGATCATAGGGCTCTCTTCATGTTTCCATCTTCCTGTAGACACTGTTCTTTCTTCTTGTCACCTTACAACCTATAACTTGACAACTACCAACATATCCTTCAAAATTCAGATAAACCATCACCATTCTGTGCTTTCCCAAGTTCCAGAATTTGATGATCTTTTTCTTGTACTCCCATAGCCCATTGTAAGCAACTCTATTATGGAATTTGTTAAATACTAAAGTTATATTTTCTTCCCACTTGACTTGGAGCCCCCTAATAGCAAGAAACAGGTTTTATTAGTCCTTGCTTCCTTATCAGGCAGAAAACAAGATATGAGGAGTCAAAATATTTAAATAAATAACATGTGTCAGGCATTATGCAAAGGTATTTATAATAATTACATTTTCGTCAAAAATGCCCTTAATTAATAGTACAATTCTTAACGTCACTGTACAGTTTATAAAACTGAGGTCCAGAGAAGTTAAATAACTTGCCCATGTTCATAGGTCAGTTAAGTTTTAGAAGTTACATACAAGTATAAGTTCCTTTTCTTCAGTGTTGTATTGTTTCTCTAAGGGAATCAAAGATAGTTGTTGAGTTAATAAGTACACGAATGGAAGTGAATGAATGATAAAAATTCTGGTTGCAGCAAATGATAGCAAGATTTCTAAATGAAGGCTGGGGTTATGGCTCAGTGGCAGAGTGCTTGCCTCCCATGTTTGAGGCACTGGGTTTGATCCCCAGCACCACATGAAAATAAACAAACAAACAAAAAAACGTATTCTGCCCATCTAAATCTAAAAGTATTTTTTAAAAAAAGATTTCTAAATGCTTGAGCTGCTTGTCATAGATTACTAGCATAAAGACTGAGAAGGTCCTTGGGGGTTATGAGGTTCAAGTTCTTCACTTTACAGTGGAGAAAACAGGCTCCCAGTGATACGACAACCTTTTACTTTTCACAATACGTATATATAATTAACTTTAAAAAATTGTGACTTCTTAAAAGAGAAACACCTACAAGTTAAAGGACTATACACGATGACACTAAGCCTGGCACAAATTTGAAGAAGGATGAAGGGCAGATATATTTTCAAGGTTCTGGTTGTACACAGGCAGAACATGAAGGCAAAAGATGGGTCTGGACTGGGAACTTCATCAAAGTGTAAATTTCTAAGGGCACAGCATGTAATTGAATACCTTTCCAGGGAAAACAACCGAATCACTTTTCCTCGTGGCTTATGAAGAACTCTGTGGAGAATGCTAGAATGACTGCTGTGAACAAAAGGGCCTGAAGCCAATCCAGAAACATTTTTTTTTTTCCTGGTCCAGCCAGGAAATGTGGTTTTAAACAAGGAAGGCAAATGTGAGTTGGCTCACACTGGATTGGACATTTCCCAAGTGTTTTTCCCATGAAGCTTCAGTTTGGCCTTGCTTTAGGGGCTAGTACGCTAAGTGACCGAGACAGCAAATACTCACAGATCTCAGGAAAAAAAAAAAAATCCTGGCAGACACAAAATTATTTAATCTACTTTCTTTTCCTGTTGCAATCTTTTGCTTTTTTTTTTAAAGAGGTCACAATGAAAAGAATGTGAGTTTAATTTAATGGGAAAGGAATTTGGTGGATAAAAACTCCATTTTTTAAATTCTCTAACAAAAGAGCACTTCTTATACTAAATCAAAATTCAAACTTCATATTCTGGAAGATTTGATTCTGGTATGTTTTAATTACTATTAGCAGGGGCATAAAAACTAGGCTATAGCTGCAGGGCAATCCAGTGATCCAACACAAGTATTTATTAAACTTTGTTTAAATCAAAAAAGACAGATGTATAGACAAGGGTTCTGCACCTAAAGGAATAGGCATATAATCTAGTTATGGAAAAGAGGTGTTTTTGTTGTTGTTGTTAAACAAAAATATTCTTGTTATAGTAAAATGCAAACAGAAACAAAAAAGTAAGAAATAACATTCATTCAAGTGTTCATTCAACAAATATTTGCTGAACACCTGTATGTATGTATAAGGCCCTGTGTCAAGTGCTAGCCTGACATTTCTTCTTATTTTTCAGTGAGAGTGAAGAGATCATGCTAGCAAGAACAAAGGGCACATTTTAGCTATATGACTTTGGATGAGTCACTTAACCTCTCAGAGGCTTAGTTTCCTCCCTTGTGAAATGAGAGGATTAGCCACCAGTGGTTTTCAAAGTTTCTTCTTTTTCCTTGCAGCAGTAAGACTCTTTTCTGTTCTAACAAAATGTAAGCACAATCCAAAGAGGATGGGGCTGGGGGAGAAGACAGCCAGAATATGCTTCTTGTTCAATATCTTTCCTGATCCCTCCCTGGTCCACATCCCAAAGCCCCCTCTGCAGAAGCTCAGAATTACAGGAAAATGGTTTTTAAAAACAATTCATCTTCCTGATTCCTCATTTCCCCTCCAGTTGTAAAGTGTTGTGATAGGAAATACAGCAATCAGAGGAACATTTTTTTAAAAAAAATAGTTTGATTATAAAGGATCCCTGCATTCTAGGATGCCACAACACTGAAGGTTCTTAAGTGAAATGACAAAATAGTTGTTTGAAAACCGTTGTTTCAAAGAGTCTGGTAATATCTTTTAGGGGGAACTGAAAGAAGAAAACTAGATATTAAGCTATAAAGTCCTGGGTTAGGCTAGCATTACTTGGGATAGTAAGGGTCAAACCAATACAGCTACAGAAGCATCTGCAGAACTTGGAAAGATTAAAAAGAGAGGAAGGAGACAAAGAAGGAGTCAAAAATAGCATTCCAGTTTGTAAATCCAATATGGTTCTACAGATAGATATGGGGAAGTAGATCTCAAACTAGGTGCATGTTGGAATTGCCTTGGGAGCTTTAAAAAATACTGATAACTGGTTCTTACCCCCCGGAGGTTCTGAATTAATTGGTTAGGGGTACAGCCTGGGCATTGTGATTGTAAAGCTCCCCAGGTAATTCTAATGTACAGCCAAGGTTGAGAACCACTGAATTAGAAGGGCAGAGAGTTATGGCAGGCCTGAAAAATATGTTTTAATGAACTATCTTCTGCTGTTATTATGGTCTAATTTTTTTATTAAAGTGTATTTTTTTCAACTTCTTTACTTAATATTAAATACCAATCTATAAATGCAGAGTTATATGGAATATATTTGTGTATTATTCTGTCAACATCTCTATGGGATTTTTGAAAGACATCAGTATCTGTATTTTTCCAATGCCAAAAATTAATGATGAATCTCCACAAACAGGAAATGTGTATGTGTTTTTATATATGTGTGTATATATAAATACACACACATATCTACAAATTTTATTTCTTTAAGAGTTTTCCTTTAAATAAATTGTCATCACAGGACCATAATGATATTTATCCAAATATTATCTTTCACACACACACTCAAAATTCAGAGACATGTAAACAGCATTATTATTCATGCATTTCTATCTTGAAATACTACCCAGTCTCTATGAGGGCATTGTTTAAAGTCAAAAGAAGATCAGCATTCACTCTTCCTAAACCTAGCAAAAGTAAGCTAGATGAAATTTTTAGTCACGACAATCTCAAATATTTGCATAGCCTTTTTGAGTTTTTAAAACCCTTATACAAACATTATCTAGATGGATCCTAACAGTACTTTTGTTATTTGATCATGGTTGAGATTCTGATTTTCTTTTCCTAGATGAGGAAATAGAGAACCATAAGTTGAAGTATCATGCCCATTTTTCAGTGGTAGAATTTAACCCAGTGGATCTCAGATTTCCCCCTACCCTGCTCTCCTTCCCACCCATACCCCACCACAGTATGGTCCTGTATATTATCTTTGGAGCAAACAATCTAGCTATCAGGTACAGGATCCTAATTTAGGCTTTAAAAGGGAGAGGTAGATGTTATCTACTCAAAGTCATCTATTTTTTTTCCCTCTATGTCCTACAGGACTTTATCAGTAAAATTAAATTAAAATTTGTTTTCTACTTTTCATTAGAGTTATGAAAATGCCTATGTTCATTATTGAACTATAACCTTTTTGAAGATCAGGTCCATGTGAAACTCATATTCCTATCATATTTCCTATCCCCAGTATACCCACAATTTCATTTACTTAGTATAGAGATGCTATACTCTGTTTTAGCCCAGTATATTAGACTTTTAACTCACTTATAAATATTTTCCAAATTAGTTTATACTCCTCATTCCATTCTCTTGTGAAGAGTACAGAAACAATCTAAATGGCAGAAACCTCCTCAAAGTTGAAACAAAACCAAAAACTGATTCATGTCTTCTTCCCTGAGGTCTTTCTTCCTACATCCAGGCCTATTTTTCCTAGTTTCTTTAATACTCTTTCATAGCAAACTTTTTGAAATCATCTTTCTTTGAAAGCATCTTCTAGATAAAGTACATGTTGGCAGTGTCCCTCCACGGCATGGCACTCCAAGACTAAGATCACAGCTTCAACAGTGGCTTGCACCTCAATCTGCATGCAGTTGAAAGACAGGGCTACCACCCTGGTGGGACCCAAGGTTTCAGATCAAGATTGTATTAGCTTTCACAGTCTTTACAGCTCTTCCATGGGAAGGCGGAGCTTGTCTTCTTCCAGCTCAAAAGTAACAATCTAACTGTATGATTACCTGAAGCAAGGGAAAGAATAACTTGTATATGTGAGCTCTTGAGGAATTTTTCCTAAGACATAAAATACCATGCTATATGGAGGGACAACTAGAAGAACACACCGGGGCATGTGGCAGACGATCTGTTTCCCATCAGGACTACTGGAAGAGAAGTTCCCTTTCCCAGCAGTGGGTTTGCAGAACTGAATCGAAGACAGATGACAGAAACCACTAAGTGAAGATACCAGGAGAACGAGAGGACACTAATACCCCTTCTTAAAAAAGCAGCTTTATGGGCGGGGGGTGGGGGGGAAGCACATGTAAAATCTCCCATGGACACAAAACTATTTGAGAGAGCCATCGAGTCTGGATTTCTTCAATTTAGCATTAAGCTTCATAACAATGTCTCAATCAATACCACCAGGGAGATTATTAAAGTAGTACAAAAGCAATGACAGAGAAACAGAATCACAATTTAAGCGATGAAAATTCTACGTTACCTTTGAAATTTAAAACAGATTGCTTCAATTAGAAAAAGATGAAACTCACCCCCCTCTCCTTCTTATGCTGACATAAATAAAAAAAGGGGGGGGTTCAAATTACCTCTATTCATGACAGTTTTATCCTACACAAAGTTCCTGCCACAAAACAGAGGGTGAAGGACTTCTAGTAGAGCTGTAATTGCCATAATGTTGATTAAATGAACACTTAGCGTAGGGAAAAGCTTTTCTGTGGCATGGCAGAGGCTTTCTAGTGCTATTTAAAAACCCTTCAAGTACAATCTTCTAAAAGTGGCACTCTGATGAGCAATACAACAACATACCTGAAGTTTCATCACCATGTAAAGCAGAGGAGGGACTTGTGAAGCGATGAGAAATGTGAGCAATACGGCTTTCCACACACTCTCACACGACACACATACTTCTAGTTACAAACTACGCTAGAGATCCAGGTTTATTTTATATTTACAACTTGTTTTTAATGTTATTAAAATATTACCAATTTTATTTAATCAAGCCTCATAGTACCTCTTTTATAAGGCTTGGTTCCTAATAATATTTAGCCATTTTCGTGAGTGTGCGTGTATGTGCGTGTATGTGCGTTTGTGATTTATATATACAATATTTGTTACTAAATGTTACCAATACCAAAGATAACCAAAAGAAAGTGACACAAGAGAGAAAATATCTCCTAAGCAGGAGGCCAAGTATGCTTGGAGAGGCAGAAGTTTAAATAAAGTTTAGAACATTTGTTTTAATTTAAAATAATCCCCGTTTAATAGCCACATTTCATATAAAGATGTATATACATCTTTCTCTCTCTCTCTCTCTCTCTCTCTCTCTCTCTCTGACACACAGACACACACACACACACACACACACACACACACACACTGATACATGCTTCCAGCTAGCTCTCTTTCTGTTGAGTGTAATCGTCTTGCCACAATGATAAGACAAGGTTTAAATCATGATTTGGAAAGGTTACAGAAGAAAAGAAACAGAATGGTCTCTAAAGCTATAAAACTGCCAGGCATTCCCTAACTTTGCCTCTGTCCTCCAAGCCCACCCTAGATTCTTTAGATGTAATACTGAGGGAGTAGCATCTAAACATTTTAAACCAGTACCAGACTTGGCTAGCAGGACAAAAAAAAAAAAAAACAAAAAAAAAAACCTTTCTCCACAGCAGTTATGTAGAAACTCACTGCAAACTCAACAACAGGCTTTGAGTGCTGGTTTAGAGAGCAGAACACACTGCCGATTGACACTTGCCTTTGACAATTTGAACAGAGTCAGGTCATCCGACCCCCAGCCTCATACACAGCTTAGTAAACTACATTGCTCCCCAAAGAATAATTTATCTTTCCCTTTTCAGAGTGCTAGACTTCACTCCAAAATGAGGTAACAGAGACTGGTCAAGTGGATTCACATCAAAGCATTACTCTTTGAGAAAGAGAGTCAAAAACAGATTTTGGTCACAAAATGAATTGTTATGCATTTTATTCCACTTACCATTTCATAAGTGCCTATCTGTCTACCTATGGAATGAGATGCTTCTTACTGTGCCCAATAGTGCAAACTTAAAATTCAAAAGTATATTCTTATCCCTTTTTCAAAGTAGAAATTAAAAATGAATAATATCATCACATAGAGTTAAGTCAAGCAGGAGTGCTCACAGGTCCTGGGTCAGGAAGACCTACACGACTAACCAGAAGACATGGAAACGCATCATCCACAATAGCTATAATAGCAGTTATATGCAAGGGTTTAAGAAAGCCAGGCACTAACCTCTTTGTAAAAACTGCATAAGGTACCCAGTACAAAGTAAATGTATCACCATCTTTAAGGATTTATTTTACCTTATTATCTAGTATCCATTATTAAGATTTGTCAGAAAGTATTTGAGCATATAACTATACTTAAATGAGAAGAAAAGCATATGGCATATATCTCACAAAAGTGACATATTCTAAATCTAACGTTTTTATGGCCAGGCACACTTACAAAAGAAACTCCATGTAAAAGATCCAGGAGCTCAATCACTAGTGGAGTATTCAGAGACCTACTGTGTGCTAAGCCTAAGGGAATTCAGGAACAGAACCCAGTATAAGGTTGTTAACAGTGAATAAATCAAATTGTCTTCACATGATCAAATTGAGGGATATATTGAATGTTATATATAAACAGGAGAAAAGCATTAGATATGAGAGTCTAGCAGCCTAACACAGTGATACATAAGATCATAAGATGACCCTTGATATTGGTCTTAGAGAATAAAGAGGATTGGAATACATGAACAACACAGAAAAGACAATTGGGTGCATAGCATATCCACAAAAACATTAAAAAAATCTGCTTGTTCGAATGGAAGGTAGGACAAGGTAAATGTGGTGATAGGAAGAAGAGCTGGCAGAGCTGAAAGCTCTAGAATCATCTTCAATTCAAAACACAGGACAGAAAATTTCCATTCTTGTTTCCAGAAAAGAACAAAAATAGTCTAACAATTATCTGTGAGGAGAAGCAGAGAAAGCAAGCAGACCAAGACCAACCACCAACAAATATTTCACACAAGACCAGGAGTATACTCAGTGACAGAGCATGTACTTAGTAGACATGAGGTCCTGCATCCAGTTCCCAGTACAAAAAAAAAGAAAGAAAGAAAAGAGAGAGAGAGAGAGAGAGAGAGAGAGAGAGAGAGAGAGAGAGAGAGAGAGAGAGAGGGAGAGAGATATTAAGATAACAATGAAACTATGAGAGGCTGGAGAAGAATCTTAGCTCTGGCATCAAGTGTTTCAAATATAACAGGGTGGAGACAGAGGCAGAGCTTTTATCAAAGGTTTTAAAGTGATGTTCATCCTTCCGTGACTGGTTTCATAGGTACCACATATGTGTCTTGATCCATATGGTTTAAATTTCCATATCATATAAGTTGTAAATATCATATCTATGCCTGTTCATTTGCTTCACAGTCAGGCATACCTTAGAGAAAGCAATTTTAATTTTTAAAAAGTAACCATATGGCTAACTAGCATAGATATCAAACAATACCATAAAATGGAATTATCAACTTCTTTTTAAAACAACAGACACTTTCAATTGACTAGTGTTCATGTATTGAGTCACTGAATTACACAGAGCTTTGACCAATATTTATTGCTCCATGTTTTAGAAGCAATTTCCATTTTGATGGGTTGCTTCAAAAGTGGTATTCTGAAGCAGTTAGGTAACATAAAAATATAGGATCAAGATTATGTCTGTCAGATGAAAAATACAGCATTTATGCAGCATTATATAATCCATTCGCTGGTTTATGAGCCCAAGGTCCCCACGGGAGTGTCACAAACCCACATAATATGCTAGAGGGTTATATTTTGCATTTGAGACTCTAAATGAGCAGGAAATACTTTCTAAAACCACAAGTGTAACTAGAACATTTGTACTCCATATCATGAAGCAAGTCCAAAATAACAAATAATTTCAATTTGAAAGCTAAAGAAGTCCTCAATTTGGATGAGCCCAACATTAAAATACATGTACTTTTTCTCCAAGATGTCAGTAACCCTCAATTGTTAAGATACATAGCACATAAATCAGATGGCCAAATTGGGCCTATGAAAGAACAGTAACCAATGATTCAATGTCAAAGAAGCCTACTGCAGTGTCCCCGAGGATAAGGCCAGTATTTCTTAAACACTCCAGCTAACTGCCTTCAATAAAGAAAGAGCACATGATACTTAATTTCAAAGATGACATCACACAAGGGAAAGCTGTCATGGCTAACTTAGGAGTGGACACAGCTTGGATTCAAAACAAAAGGTTACCTCTTGGATATAAATTTTAAAATAAATAAGTATAGGGATACAGTTATATATTCAAGGAGAAAATATACAATGAAGCAGCAATCTTCAGCAGCAGGCAGGAATGTTTAAAAAAAAAAAGTGCAGCTAGAAGAGAACCCAAAATTAACCCTAGCTTCAGATGGAACCATTTTCAAAAAGCCTTAATAATCTGGATAAATACCTTCGAAATGTAAAATGTAGTAAAGCAGTTATGTGATTTACTGGTATTGGGTATGATTATTAACAATACCATTTCTAAAAGAAGGTATAGAAAAAAATGAAAAGCAAATAAAATAGGACTATGGAAATATTAAAGAATTCTGAATTATTTAATCTAAAGAAGTAAAAATTAAAGATCGTTCAAGGGTTTTGAATAAATAAAAAGCTATTTTGAACATATTTGATTCTATTGTCTTAAAAAAAGAACAAATATAGTTCCTCTTGCAAAGACAGATGTACACACACACACAAAAAAAAACATAATTTTACAATGTTAAAGCCATTGAGATAGGTGACAAAAACATTATTTTTCTGGTTTCTTACCTAATATAATAGGCTTTATTACAAGCCATGATTTCTAAAAATTTATTTATTTATTCTAATTTGTTACATGACAGCAGAATGAATTTCAATTCATAGTACAAATACAGAGCACAACTTTTCATGTCTCTGGTTGTACACAAAGTAGAGTCACATCAGTATGTCTTCATACATGTACTTAAGGTAATGATGTCCATCTTATTTCACCATGTTTCCTACCCCTATGCCCTCTCCTAAGCCATGATTTTTTAAAACTATATACCAGACTAAGACCAAAGGTTTCACTAAGCATTATTATAAACTGACCTCTAACTCAACATTGTTCAACATGCTTATAGGTAAATAAACCAACATATTCCTTTCAGTCTTTTGCTTAGAGTGAGAACCATGGGACTCAAAAAAATTTTTTTTCCCAAAGGAAATGGACCATTGGCCACTGACCACAGAATTAAGAATACTCTGCATGTTGTTTTTAATGTAACACTAAATTTATCTTTCAAATTGATGGGGTTTCTACAGGTCAAAAGCTGACAGGCTGTGTACAAAATGCAGATTGTACAGTGTTTTTTAAAATCTTTCACTGGTTGCCTAACTTAAAAATTGATGTGATCTACATAAAAACAGGGTATCTGGTATATAAGGAAAGGAATGGGAACACAAGAGAAAGGGAAAAGAAAGAGAAGAAAATTCTGGCAACACTGAGCCTATACTTTCACAAGTAAATAATTATGCTAATGCTTAACAGCAACAGAGAAAGAACGATATTGCTTCCTGCCCTTCTCTCATTTCTGACCAATCTGGTGGCCGGTGACATCTGAGTTTGTCATCCCTGATTTATAAAAAGTGTGGCTGTTTTCTTACTCTTCTACTTGATGTGAATTATTTTACAAACTGAGTTTAGTTGACTAGAATATACTGCAGCATACTATTAATCCAAAAGTAAGTAACTAAACATGAGTAAGCCACAGAGTGGCAGCTGTTAATAAGTGGGTATGTGGTTAGTTCAACTGGTTTTAATTTGGTTACCACATATTTCATTTTACCTGCACTAAAATATGTCAATGAAAATCAACTCCCTCTTTTTAAGAATGAAGGACAAAATTAACCCTTCTGGGAATTAAAAACAAACAAAAACAGAGTGGGAATTGTGGAATAAGAGTAGAGGGAAATATGCACTACAACCAGGGCCAGAGGAATGTGCAATTAGAATAGAGAACAAAATGTTCTGTGCAAGGAGAAGACAAATTAAAATGCTTTCATGTTTGTTTCCAATGATTCACTCCAAGAAGTGAGCAAAGACTTAGAAGTGAGCTCATCTTTAAGAATTTCAAATGCTCAATAAAGTCTATCTTAAATATTTTTTGTTGTATCTAAGGAAAAAGAATTATTCTTCTAACAATATTGTCGTAGTAAATATGAATGTTTCACAAAATAAAAGGTCCTATGTATACTTTTACCATCTATTCAAAATACTGAAACATTTATTTTTCCAACTATTATTATCAAACCATCCTTTACTGAAGAAATAACACCAGTTTTTTGTTTACCAAATCAGATAAATAAATAAAATGTTTTATTTTGCATTATTAATTAAAACTATAAAAAATAAAATTCATGCTAAGGAAACAAATGACTTTTTTGTTGTTGTTGTTGTCCTAACCTTGTTCAAACAAAAGGGATTTTATACTGTCAGTTCAGATGAAAGATGTTTACACGAGAATACAATTCAGTAAGGAACAGGTACAGGACTGAACCTTCTTAGAAGCATCCAGAAAATTAACTAGAAGTACCAGTAGGATATATTGGTGCTTTTCATAAGGTAAAATTATTTATAGCCATATAAAGGGGTTAGAAATGTTTGAGCTCAATAATATGTGGAAATATGATAGCAAATGTATTTTCTTCTAAGGAACTAGAAGCATCTCATGTTTAAAATACAATCTATTTTTATGCATGGAAGGAGGTTAATAATGTATCTTTATTTAAATGAGACACTCCGAATTCAAAGCAATGAAAGAATTAGAAAAAAAAATAGCTTAAAATATTTTGTCCATCTACTATAGGTCTCTTCGTACTACAGATGATGATTCCTAAAGGGGTTTGAAAGTCTGTTCCTGAAAAGGTAATAGGGGAGACAGACTTCTATTAATGTTATGTCCTCTGACATCTAGTGTGTGGAAATAAAAGGAGAAAGCATTAACTTTCAAGAGCAGACATGTTAAAAAGAAAAAAAAAAAACAAATGAGCAAATCTAAATAGCTATGTGGAGCAAGGTGACCTAGCCTAGTTTAACAGAGAACCAAAATGTAATCAAATGAAACCTATGACCTTTGTGCTGGAGAGAGTGAGGGAGACAAGAAGGCAAACACAATTTAAGAATCTGTGAAGAAAAAGTAAAGGCAGTCACATGTGTGTGAAACATTCTGCTGAACCTGGAAACAGTGTGCAGTCCCTGAGAGAATTCTAATTCTGAAGACAGGAGCCACCCCCCTCCCCACTTCCTTTAAGCAGCTTCAGCATCCTCCCATGACCCATTTTCAACTAAGGAAACTGAAGGCAACTCAAAGCAACAGGGCACAGTGAACCAGAGCTGTGTGAACTGGTCACGAACCACCTGAAACCACACCTCTAGTTTCCAAGTGAAAGCAAATCCAACTGACTTTTGTCTCAGCCTCCAAGCGATGATTCCACAACTGGCACAGGCCCTTGATCTTGTCAAGCATGTCAGGGGTGTGTGTGCCTGTGTGTGTCTGTGTGTGTGTGTGTGTGTGTGTTCAGCTGAAAGGACCAGGAGAGCAAATTGGGGTTGGTTGAATTCTGAGGAAGAACTACAAGCTCAAAAAGGATGAAAATGTGAAAGAGACTGTATATTTTCTCCTTCTTCTGCACCTAGCACAGTGCTTAACCAGTAGCTATTCAGTTAAGAAAAAAAAAAAAAAAGAGTGAATAGAACAATAAATTGTATCCATTGAAAGTATATGCTCAATTCACAAAACTAATTTTAAAAACTACCTATAAAATATTAGTTTGGGGGGATAAACTCTTCTTACGATGATCACAATCTAAAAGAATCAAAATTAGAGAGATTATGTCAACTACACCAACATACAGATAGAAAAAGATAATGTGAAATAATTATTCAAGTTAGAAAAGAAGACTGGAAAAGAACTATGTTGTTCTATGTTATGAAATACTACTAAAAATAAAGCTTCCCACAGCTCCGGGGAGAAACCTATTACTACAAAACAGGTATTTTTTTTTTTTCTTTTTAAAACAATATACTAAATATCATATTAGAATATATCTGAAGTGATAAGAAATGGAAGTGTTAAATGATACCATCAACCAGAATGATCTAAATATCACATTAGCAAAATTAAATCTCATTCTTCTGTGTTTACTTTTTTTAGTTGTTTTGCAACTCTAAAAATCATCCGGGTAACACAGTACTTATCTTATTGGCCTTTCTTTCATGAGTGTTATTTAAAACAAACAAACAAACAAACAAAAAAAAACTTCAGCTTGTTCAGAGGAAGAGCTTCTTGCTACCATCTCATGCTTAGATAGAGCTACATGCTTTATTCCTATCAATATTCTGTATACCCGGGATTGGTGGTGGTTTGTTTCCTAATTTTGGAAGGAAATAGATCATTTTCCAAATAAACATCCAGGTTCACTACAGAAAGTATCCATTCAAAATGTTCGTTTTGCTATCCTAAATGCTGCCTATGGTATATTCTATGGAACACTAGAGTATGTAGTTAAATCTGTCTGGGGAACACCATATACTATAACTTCCTCTTCAAGATTCATTAATACACACTAGCATTCTAGAGACTCTGAGAGTTCTTATGTAAAGAAACCTGATTAACTGTGACCCAAATTTACTTGTCATGGAATCCTCTTTTGTAGGATGAGGCAGCATGGAGTTATGAGAGATGGGGATAGAAGATGAAGTAACTGTAATTTCACAACATTTTGATAAAACAACGAACTGTAATATCTTAGAAATGGATGAAAACAGAGAGTTTATCAATCCAGTCTCCCCTTAGTAAAGTAAATCTATTAGGTCAAGATTACACACAATCATTAACTATATTAAGAACAAAAGCTTGAGTCATACACTTAGCCGCTGTGCCTGACCTTTCTACTATTTCACCAAATGAAGAAATGTTAGATTAGATTCTCCCCCAATTCTACCCTGCAACTACTCTATGTACACCCCCTCCTAGCCTTTCCATTTAGCAGACTAACCCTTACCCCTGGGCACCAGACAGCATTGCTACCACCTCCTTTGGGCTCTCAAGCCCTCATCTACCCTCTCTTCCATTGAGTTTGGTCTCCCTTTCTCTTTTGACATAAACTGTCAGTTTCAAGAATGTCCAAACAATATCCTTCTTCACCTCAAATTATCAACCCCCACCCTACAAGGTTTCAGCAACAAGGCATTTTTGGCTTAACATTGTCCCTGACTACTTAGGTCCTCTACATTTCTAACTGATGAAAAATGCCCTTCTTTTCTCCATGTACCTACCTTCTCTCAGCAGCAAGCCTCTCAGGGTAAATATCACCTTTTCAAACAAAATCAGGTTTGATTTCTTAAAGTTTGTCATCTACTTCAAGGAGCGCATTTCCTATATATGCACATATTTATCTCATGTGACCATAAAATTAACTGTCTACACAAGAACATACCTGAAGATGAAAGAAGACTATCAGTAATTAATTCAGGACAATAAGTATAAACTACGGTCCACATAAGTAAAGCACTTACCAGTTCATCCAGTCATTTACTTGTTCACGTGTTGTACATTCAGTGACTACAAGTTCCTCAAAGTCAGAGACCTTTCCCCACCCAGCATAATACTTAGCACATCTTAGATTCTTAATAAATGTTGCTTGAATGAAGAAATCAAATAAAGACACTGTGTTCCAAAAAGAAGACAGTTAATAATAACAGTATTTTCCTTAGCAAGAGACAGTTCTTAATAAGAACTGTTAGGTGTTATATCACAATCCAATAGTTCAACAAAACTAGTATGAAATCTGGTGTTTCTGAACCTCAGAGTATTTCCTGGTACCCTTAAAATAGATAGAGTAGAAAACAAGGAAACAGCTTTTTATTTAGCTCTGTTATTCTACAATTATTTCTATTTCACAATATCTTACTTAATACTTAAGTTCCAACTTTAATGTCACTGTCTTGGAAAAACATTGCCCAAAGTATGCAGGTAGTTAATCACCTCTTCTCCCAACACACTTTGTGAAGATTCAACAATTAAACGGGGATCTCTAAAGTGCCACAGAGAATATCAGGAACATTCATACACACTGCGTCATATAACCCTTGTAATAACCCTGTTCGAGAACATTATTATCCCATTTTGGAGACATGGAACCAGATACAGAAGATTAAGAGAACTGTCCAATATGGCAAGGTAAAATCATGGAACCTGTATCCAACCTTTCTTTCCTGTTTAAGCCCTATGCTTTCTTAGTCCCAGCATTAAGCACATTTGTGCCATGATTATTTATGTGTCTGTCCAAGATCCATAAGCAGGGACACTGTCCCTTTAAAAAGAACATCATACAAACCAGAAAATGATTCATTTGAGACTGACAAAGGATAGCTTTTATGTTAAATGAACATCAGACAAATAATATTGTAAGAGTTTGGATTCATTCAAATTAGAATTAGCAAAGGGTGTTTATGTATTTAAATATCCTAAAAGTCTTAAACTGTGACACCCAGATATGAAACCATTTAATATCTCATTACTTTGTTTGTTCATATCTAATGCCCATGTCACTGGATTCTGTCTTCGTAAGTCTGTTTGCCTCACCCTATAAAATATGCTTATTAAGTAACATGCTGGATTTCACAAGCTAGGGAGGAAAGCCAGACCCATTACTTGACAATCACATCTTCCTAATTACACTAATCCATTCTTTATCTAGGTTCCATTCATTGCAGATTTGTTCCATGTCTGTTTATGTTTGCATATCAAAAAATTAGTGTTACTAATAACAGGGCAGCACACCATCACCACCAAGTACAAATATTTCTCATCTAAGAACCTCCAGCCACTGGAGCGACTGGAAGGGCTTCTGCAGGGTAAGTCCACAGTGGTCTGCTCAGAAGAAGGTCAGGCTGTCTGGGTTTTAGCAGGACAGAAAAGGATGAAACACATCATGCAGGGAAGCAGGTGCTGCCTCCTCCCTCCTCCCCAGGGCCTGAACTTCTCCCAGTCTGGGTTGGCAGAGATGAGGGACCAAGAGAGATGATAAAAGGGCAAGAGGAGCCAGTGCACAGGCTGTGGAATCTCACAGCTCTGGCTTCAGATCACAGTTCCACAACACAGTTGGTCATGGGATCCTGGGCAAAGGACTTTCTCTGTGCCTAGTTTCCCCCTTTATTTATTTTATTTTTATTTATTTATTTATTTTATTATTAGTTGTTCAAAACATTACAAAGCTCTTGGAGTTCATAATCTGCTTGAATCAAATGTATGAAATATGAGTTTCCCCCTTTATTAAACAGAGATGACACAAAGTGTTGTACTTTCGGTGTTGAAATAGCTTTATAAAAACAGCATATACAAAGTACATTAAATGAGCAATCATATGTGTTTAATAAGTATTGGTATTTTTCCTTATCCTTCTTTCCAATCTCTTCATCTTTATTGGCATGTCCTCTTCCTTACCACCTTTAGAAGAGCTAAAGAAAGAGAAAGGTAGGTGGAAAAGGGCCCTCTGCTCCTGCCCATTGTGTAACACTAGGCATTAGCAGGAGCTCTGGAATGAGAAAGACATGCTTTGGAATTCCGCCTCTCCCCTTCCTAGCTGTGAAATTGTAAGCAGCTTATTTAACCTCCTGGAGGCTCATTTTCTAGTTTTATGAAAGGGAACTCTTCATTTACCCAATTTACAGACCTTTGGGTTAGGAGTAATGATATCTCACCCTCTCCCCATCTTCCCTGAGAGGCTCTCCAACAGCCCATCCTGTAATTGCAAGAGGGCAAACTAGGAAAGAAGAAAGACAGAAGACCTAGACAGCCTGTGTTCATTACCTGCCCCTTCCTCCACCCCTTTCACCCAAAGCCCCCTCCCTGGAGCCACTCCCTGGGTCCTAACACCACTCTTCCAGAGGACAAGGAAGTCTTGAAGCTGAACAATGCAAGTCTTATTTCCAGGATCCCCTCACCAAGCACAGAGGGAGCAGCAGTTCCCCCTCCCACCAGAGCACGCAGCATGGGCATAGAAGACTCCACATTCTGTACTGGCTCCTTGCTAATGGGAAACTGATTACGCATAATTCATAATAGATGGTAAAGTCTCTTAATACTACAATTCAGATAAGCAAACAAACAGAATTCTGTAGAGTGGACAGGGGACCTAAACAATGAAAATATCCCCTTTGTGGGGTCCTGCATTATACCTTTCAATGGCTTGCAGACAAAATTTTGCATATGTTGAATTTTCACATTGGGGCCTGCCAGTACCTAGCTGTATAAATCATTTGAGATGTTTTAAGTTCCTTTCAGCAGGAAGGATGCTTTTTAAGAAGGAGGCCTGAAAATAAAGTTTTCTTGTTTTATCTGAGAAGAAACAAAATACACAGGAAGAAAACTGGGCTCTAAATAGGAAGAAAAAACAAAACAAAACAAAAAAACCCCCACCTCTCTCCTGAGGCTTGTCTGCAGTTGACAAAGTAATGGAGAGTTTCACCGGCACCCTGGGGAGGGGAGAACCCTCCCCTTGCCTCAAGAAAGGAATGTACCTAAACTTGCCACAAAGAACCCTAGGGGAATAAATGAGGGAAAGCATATCTACTGGGAATCTGACAATAGCGAGGCAGTAGGAACTTTTTAAATGAAGGAACTTTGTGAACACAAATTTCACAATGCACAAATCAAGAGGTCTCTAGTTGTTAGGACAGAACAAGACCACGGAGAGTTGATTTTGTCAGATATTTTCTATTTTATGGAATGAAGATGCATTTTTAAAAACATAGTAACTTTTAAAAACCATAGAACCCAAAATACCATTTTATACCAATTTTTTAAAAACATGGCATGTCAACAATTTACACATCTAGAACCACATAGTTATCTAACTCTTCTTTATTAGTATATGATCTCAACATCAGAAACCAACAAGTCAAATAAAATAGTAAAATTTTAGATTACTTACTACCTTTTCAAAGGTTGGGCATTCCAAGTGTTTTGGAGAAATTAAAAGTTCACATAAACGCCCTTTCTTATTTTACCTATGTTTTACATTTAGAATAGCTTTCAAAAAATGTTAAAAATAATCAAGCAAAACTCCGCTATTACTTTCTAATGATACATCTTTCCTGAGAACAGGAGTTTGAGAAAGATCTTATTCAAGAAGAAACTAAAGATTCAATTAAAGCTTTATATGAGTTTAAGAAAGGAACGTTAATAGAATCTGTGATAAATTTTAGAATGGAATGACTATTGGCAAACAGCTGTACATAGATTTTTCTATAGTAAATCATATAACTTAGTGTTGTAGAGACATCTGATATTCAGGAAACTGTATGGAAATAATGCTCAGTCATGGTTTATCCTCATGACTTAACTACATCTAGTTAAGGGATTGGCTAAATGGAAATGGATGGCACTAAAGCAGATTATGCTAAGCAAAGAATGTCTTCCCTGATATAAGGGAGGTAACTCAAAATAGAATGCTTCTTTACCGAAGTTTAATATTTTTTAAATGTATGATTTGTATGAAAATTTATACTTCAGAAATCCATATATTTGTCATATTTATCTTTCAAAAAACAATAATTGCATAACTATATGGTATTTAAAATGAACCCCCCCCCCCAATATCTGATATTTGTTCCAAAATTTTATCTGTGGGAAGCTGTCAGCCATCCATGCTAAGGGACCATAAGAAGGTAGTTCAAAATTATATTTCACATATCTATGAAGACTGTATAAACCGCATTTTTAAAAAATTTAATATTAAATTGGTACTTTTAAAAATCTTTAAAAATTTTTTTGGTTTATTTATATTGCATTTTCCAGCCTGTCAGGTAATTTCATCTACACTTAAGAACCTGCTACTTTTATGTGTTATTCTTTGACAATATGGAATTCTGGGGAGGTGAGGAGATACAGAGGAAATAGGAGCTGAAGAAGAACCATCCCACCACCAAGGAGTGGGCCTGGCTTCTGATCTTTAGATCAGACTGTAAGAGTTTGAAATATATCCTGAAGATTAATGCTCTATCTGATGTGCATGTGCAAAACTTTGCTCCCAAAATGTAGGCTCTCTCTTCATGTCATTGATTGTTTCTTTAGTTGAGAAAAAGCTTTTTAGTTTGAGTCCATCCCATTTATTAATTATTGATTTTATTTCTTGTGCTTTAGGAGTCTTGTTAAGGAAGTTGGGGCCTAATCCAACATGAAGAAGATTTGGGCCTACAAACTAAACAGACACTTCTCAGAAAAAGATATACATTTGATCAAAAAATATATGAAAAAAAATGTCCAACATCTCTTGAAATTTGAGAAATGCAAATCAGAACTACTCTAAAATTTTATCTCATACCAATCAGAATGGCAGTTATCAAGAATACAGACAACAGTAAATGTTAGCAAGGATATCGGGGGAAAGGCACACTCATTCATTGCTAGTGGGGCCGCAAATTGGTGCAACCAATCTGGAAAGCAGTATGGAGATTCCTTAGAAAACTTGGAATAGAACCACCATTTGACCCAGCTATCCCACTCCTTGGTCTATATCCAAAGAACTTAAAATCAGCATACTATAGTAACACAGCCACATCAATGTTTATAGAAGCTCAATTCCAACAGCTGTGGATCCAACCTAAATGCCCTTCAATAGATAAATGGATAAAGAAACTATATATACACAACAGAACATTACTCAGCATTAAAAGAGAATAAAATCATGGCATTTGCAGGTAAATTGATGGAGATGGAGAATATCATGCTAAATTAGCCAATGCCCCAAATCCAAAGGCCAAATATTCTCTCCGATAAGTGGATGCTGATCCATAATGTGTGTGAGGTGGGTGGGTAATGGGAAAAATGGAGAAACTTTGATGGGGCAAAGGGGAGGGTGGTGTGGGAGTAGGGAGAGGGCATGGGAGTAGGAAAGTGGTAGAATGAGATGGACATCATTACCCTAGGTACATGTATGACTGTACATTTGGTGTGATGCTACATCATTTACAAATATAAAAATGTAAAGTTGTGCTGCAATTGTGTACAATGAATCAAAATGCATTCTGCTGTCTTATCTAGCTTATTAAAATAAGAAGAAAACTGAGAAAAAAATTGATATGGCAAGATAAATATGAAGAAGATTTAATAAAAAGAGATACTATGGGTGATAACTATTGGCTAAAACTGATGCTTACCTTCCCTGTGAATATTTTTTGTATTTTTAAATATAGATATACATGTATATAGATATTCAAGATACAGTGTTGTTCGTATCTTCAAAATAAAGGAAAATTTTATTGTTTTATTTGTATTGTGTTGGAACATGTTTCATAATATCCCCTTATTTTTCATTTTGAGATCCATTCCTGATGATGCTTGGATATCTGTTTTTGCTAAATTTTGACATGGGATTTCATTAAACATACAACTATTAACTTTCATCTTAATAAATATTTGATTTTTGTTAACCATTTTGAATGTTAAAAATAGATCTGCAATGAATATTTATGGTTTTCTTGATCATATATATTTGAATTTTCATGAGATAGACAGAGAGTGGGAGAATTTCAAAGTTTTATGTATGTGCCTCTTCATATTGCCAAGCGGCTTTACAAAGTAGTTCCATAGATCTATCACTCTACCATCCAACAATGGAGTTTTTGTTTTCTAATGCCTTCACAAAGAAAAAAGAATTTTCCCAAATACTAAATGGTAAATTAAATGGTAAAATAAAAATAATAAATATTGTCATTTAAAAACCTCAGTTTGAGTAAATAAAATCTATTTTCTGTTTTCTTTAAAAGGAGTATGATGCTTTTTTCACAACTGGAATTAGTGTGATGGTAGGTTAAAATTTATAAGTTTTCTATAATGCATTTTGCTGTCATATATAAATTTAAAAAATTAATTAAAAAATGTATAATTTTTCCATGTGCTGTCCAACTATATCACTTGTTATTTTTAACAGTTACTCACTTTCTAAGATATATATAAAACAAAAATCTTCCATGTAAAAAAAGAAGAGTTTGAAATAGATTCTATAACATAGGAAAGTAATCGTTTCTCATATTCTCATTTTATAGCAGACATGCACATAGTGAGCTGCTAACATTGCTTCTAATTATAAGGTTGGAGGAACCCTTTTTGTTCTTTTGAAACAGAATAAACTAAAGAAAGAACTTCACCACTCTGACATCAGGTAGGCAGACTTTCCTGTCTAACTCACACAAAAAGGAAGGTGATTCCAATCAATGGGAATACTGTTAAAGGTACAGGTTTGGAAGCATATGAATAATGAGGTCTTTGAATAGTTTCACTTGGAAAAAGGAGGAAGAGGGACACTGGGGCAGAACTCTGAAATATGGTCTAATAGGATAACAAGAAGCAGAGTTTGTGGCAGTCACCACTGTGAGAACGCAGCGGAGTCTGGAAGCTCTAGTTTCAGAACACATCAGCCTGGATGAGAGAAGATGAAATCCAGAACTCAGAGAGTGGGCTGCAGCAATGTCATAAATAGGTTATATTGTGGGAGTGGTGACTAGCAGATTTATAGAGAAAGCAGAAAGGGAAGAGTTCAGTCAAGGTTACGAGCAATGGAGGCAATTGGAAGAGGGAAATGGAACAGCGTGGCATGTGAAGACATTCCATTTGAGAATAAGAAATGCAGCTGAGTACAGGATCACATTTTGTAAAGTGGAGAGAAGTAGGGTGTCTAAAACAGCTGATGTCTTTCCCTCTGAGAGCTCTGTCTTCTCACTCATACAGGCTCAGAACAACGCCCAGTCATGGTCATCACTTTATACAGTGCTCTTATAGTGTCCTGCACTCTCTAGGTGCTCAGTAGTTATAGACTAAGCACAACTAATTCATATTTATGAAATTCTCACTAGATATCCAACTCTCCACTAGGCACTTCATTAAATACAGGTATGTGTGTGTGTGTGTATATATATACACACACACAGACATATATATATATGTGTGTGTATGCATATTTACATATATATGTATACACATGTTAAATATACATATGTATGTATACATATGCATTTGTTTATTTACTTATTTATTATATGTCTTATCTCTCCTAATAAATTGCAAGTTTGGGGGTATGATTTAAAAAGACATCTCTATGTCAATACCTCAGGATGCAAATCCTATTGCCACTTCAATATATGGCCTGGATCATGCCTCCTAACCTCAGTTTTGTCTTGGGTAAAATGTGAATTACAACATTCACTCAGTTTACCTCTGTGGATTGTGAGAAGCAAGGGAGGTGATGGACACAAAAGCACTTTACAAAATGTAAGCACCTTCCAAAGTAAAATGCTATTATAAATATCAATAAGTATCTGCTGGTTCGTAGCATGATCTAGACACAGAAGAGAACAAATAGAGAGTGACTATCAATTGTGAATGTCTGGTGCAGCCAGATACTTAAAAGTATGATGATACTAACAAGTCAGTGGGGCTCACCAATGAATCCTTAGGGACTAAAAGTGCTACAAAAGAAGTCACTATAGATATTAGAGCTTTAGCTTCCGGGATTCCTAGCAGAGTAAGAAGTGGAATGTGGGTGCCCATTTGCTTCTATGACCCTAAGGAAGTAAAAGCCCCTTTCAGTTCCCACTGAAAATATTCCCTTGCTTAATAAATCTTAATAAAAATGCGGACATACATTGATGTTACCTATATCCCCATTTTTATTAAGATTTCCAAAAATTCTGTTCAACTCTGGCCTCTCCTTCATGACTTCTTTAATATGACACTTAAATATGAGTTTCACACAAGTCAGCATTTGATCCAAGAGTTTAACCCTGTCAAGTGCAAGCACTATCTATAAATAGGGGTACACACTTTTTAATTGTTGAAACTAAGTCATTCAAATTTTGTAACCTTGCCCACAATCCCTGTGATACAGAGTATTCGTGCTCAGAAAGTAGTATTTATCAAAATATCTAAAAGTAGAACCAATCTTGTCCTTCTAACTATGCATATTTACTAGTCAAAATCTAATAAACCTCATCAAAGGAAGCCTTCAGATGTTCATTTTCAATGATCATGTATGGAATCACCAGAGGCAAATCTAATGAAGCTTAATGAGGCTGACACTTCAGGGATCCTCAGAAATATAAGCATTCGCTCCATGGAACACCTGTACCTAGTTTTCTATTTTAACTTTGTACAGTTGCTCTTAAAACAGGGTCCCCACGTGGTGTAAGCTTCAGGTCCCACTAAACCTGGATAGACCCCTGATAATGTAAAAAGAGAAACAGATCTTTTTGCTCAGGCACACTCTTCAGTGTCACCGCACACAGAAAAGGGCAAAGTCTATAAAAGAGGTAAATTTCCAAAGCATCATATAACCATTATCAGGGTCACATTTCATATCACCACCATTTATAACATTGTGAATCTGTCTACTGCCTTTTCCTCCTAGCACCCTGCATGTGATAGTACCATTCCTGTTGTTTTCATTTCTCAAAGAAAGTTTATGGTTGTAGTTCCAAACCAAAAGCTACTCTGAAACCCTGAAGGGGAAACCCTGAAGAACAAAAAAGTTCCCTATAATATACTTGTCAGAAACAAAGAAATTATACACATTATATGATTAAGAGGGGGAAAAAAGTCATTTAAATAATGAACTCTAATTTGACTATTTAGCTATTCCGTATTTAGTATTTGCTATTTTTATTACATGTTAAATCAATCCATCTAATACAGAAATTCTCTCATCTACACATAAATACTATGTCATTCCTGAAAACCTATATTTCCTAGCAAGACAATATCTTTCTATAATAAAGTGGTAATAAAAAGAGTACCAATTATCCCAGTATTTTCTCAAAATAGGTAGAACTTTCTTTCATGCCTTAATTTTATGTTTTCCTTTGCCCCATACTAAAAGCTCGGCATAATTATCCCTGAACAGGTTGAGCAAGGTCTTTGCAAAATCTGCTCAGGGTGATTATTTAGCTTTTTTTTTTTTTTTTCTTTTCTTTTTTTTTTTTTTTGTATTTGCAGAATTTAGCTGAGACTGTTACAAGCGGTTTATCAAAACAAATGCTTGATTTGCTTTAGCAGTTTTTCGTAATTGAAAAAATAAAGAAAAAAGAGTTTTCTAATAAATGGAGGGAGAGAGAGGTTAAATACTTTAATTACTAACTTGCAAAAAGATTTCCATTTGAATATAGAAACAATGTAAAGGGGTCCCTAATTTTTATGGGACTGGAATCACTCCAGAGGGTTTAATGATACTGCTGAGCAACTGAATGTGATTTCTAAGCATACTTCCTTAAAATTTAATAGTGCTAGGGAATATTTAATATGGTTTATTTTAAATGGGAGGTTGAATATGCAGATTTGTAGGAGGAGGAATTAAGACCACAGTGGTTTTTTAAATGATGTGTTTCCCACTTTCCCTCTTCAAATAAAGATAAGTTACTTTTGTGTCAACAGGCATGGGAAGGAGAGAGCTATGTTTGGATTTTCCCATCATAGATTGCTAGATGTTAACTGAAGAGCTCAGGTAAATATGTCTTCCCTCTCTAAAGCATACTTGACATTTCTGATCTTTGAACTCTGGTTTTCACTATCTGTATGCTCCTTAGTGAGGCCTTAAGAAGTAAAGGTCTTCTTGAGCTCAAATGACCCTCATTGCTTCCTGACTCACTCACATATGAGCACTGTATTATGGGAAAGCCATGCTAACATGATTTCAAAGATTCAGCCACTCCTGCTATATGTTGTACCCCCAAAATGGAGATTTCATACACAAAAGAATCTCCATCCTTCTAAATATCAGCTAATTCCCCCTAATCAGATCTATTATCAGCACTAATCCTAACACATAGATTACCAGCATTACAAAGCAGCCAATACTAATTAGCCCTCCTTCCCAATACCACTAGCCCAGGAAAGCCTATCCACATTACTATATTAAAAGAGAGTCTATTTTGAATTGCTGTTTTGTTTGGTAAGCGAAGGGGAAAAAAAAAAAAAATCTGTGTTCCTTTCCAGCTGGCAGAGTTTTCCCTAAATTAGATTAACTTTTAATTTAAATTAAAAATTTTAAAAGCTCTACACAAAGCGACAGTAATTGCCCATTTGAAACATCCCAAAAAAGGTGATTGAAGGGTACAGTAATATGCTTACATGAATAATAAATAATACTTAGCATTTAGATAGAGCTTTCCCCTCATCAAATCATTTCTTTATAAGCATTAACTAATTCACACATTATCCTGGCAAGAAAAGTAAAATTTAACGATAAAATGTTTCTCTATCTTAAAATGGGGTAAACTGAGGCAGAATGAGGCAATTCTGGAATGATGATGACATGTCAGTTTCAGAACATGCACTGTAATTCTCAAGCCATTCTATATATGGACCTTTATATGCTGTGAAGCTAAGTCTGAAATTAATTTCTCCTATAGGCCCTGCTCGGACTTTGGTGTTACTATGTAGTCCAGTTTTGACTCCCAGTTATGCCAATGGCTATGAGGGCAAGAAACAGCATTTTTACCTTGATATGTTAATTTACAAGATGGGAATAATTATTCACAGACATACATATACATACACTGGCACACAGACACTTACACAGTGCATGATAAATGTTCAAAAAATAGTAATTATTCCCCAATAGAAGGAATTCACCAGTCAATTACTAAGAATAAGCTAAAGAAATATTTCACATACGGTGGCAGGAAATGTAGCCATGTAAACTCAACTGGGTGTTTAAATGCAATAAAATATTTTAAAAATACTGGAAAAATTTAAATGGTACATCTTCCAAGCCAATGTTTAATTATTCAAATTATGTATAATTAATGTACTTGAAGTGAATACAACAGATTTGCACCCTTCTTAATACTATTTAAAAACAACAAAACCATCATAGATTCAAGATATTGATTTTGCTTTCAGCATCCACTGATGGAGAAAATGATGATTAAGAATAATGGTAAATTTGTGACATCTATGCAACACTTCTAAATGGATGTATTTTTGTTTTATCCTAACCATGAGACACCACATAAACAAAAACCTGTAGATCATATATGTGACAAACACATGTTTGGTGTACATATAATGTTGAGAAACTTTTTCAAGAAGTTCAATATTCCTTTGAAGTCTGCAGCCCCAGGTGTGGGACCCACTCTCCTAGAGACTAGGAAATAACATACTGCTCAACACTCTGGTTGCACAGCTGACATCCACCAGAGAAATTGAGTGGCATGATCAGTTCCCACGTTCCTAAAAATTTTCAAACAGAACTTCATAGAATGGAACTTAGTGCCTCATAGTGTGTTCGAGCTGGAAGAGAAATTAGATGTAGGTCATCCATTTTAAGATGAAAAACACTGAGACCCAGAGAGGCTGTGTTTTTGCCTCCTTAACTACAAAATAAAGGCAGATTCAATTCTTAAAATTTCAGTTACCATTCACCATATATAAGAAATATGTAAGCTGATAACATGGAATACTTGTAAAAAATAATGTAAAGAAAGAAGCACTATATAAATTATTTTTTGTGTTTTATTTTCTCCCTTCCTCCCTCCCTTCATTCCTTATTTCCCTCCTTCCTTTCTTTTATCTTTTGGTCAATCCTAACAGATAAGATATAAGTTTTCTCCCACTAACTCTCTAACAGAACTCAAAATCTTTAATTATAGTTTTTCTTTTTTCTCCCATTTATCTCATCAAACTTTTTTTTCCATTAACATAGTGACAAGATGGGGCACTACACATATTTGGTTTTTTAACATAACTGGTTTAACATAAAAACAAGCTAAGATATGCCAACTGCTACAGAAAAAGTAAAAGATAGAATCTCTTTTAATCATATTTATGAATGTGTGTACATTTAAGCTACTGGAATTTTCCATATATTTTCATTTTTCTTCGTCTGGAGAATTTACATGGTTGCAAAAAAAAAAAAAAAAAACAAAAAACACCTTATTTTAGTCTTCATGGAACATAATCTTAACATCTCAGACAGTCTGAAGCATCCCCAATTACATTTTCATCTTCCTCTGGGGCTCTGTGGAGCTCTGCTAGAACTGCCTGTAAGTGCTCTACTAAAGCTTGTTAAATGCTTCACAAACTTTACACTTCACAGTTCTAATGTTTAACTTGAATCCACAATTCAGCTAATTTTCTGTGTTGGTAATTTCCATCCATTATTATTTCTAAATGGGTTCTTCTTAAAATAATAGTTGGCACCTGTTATGGACATGAGAAGAAATGCTTTGAACCTTTGCTCCACACATTGAACAAGGCAAAACCAACTAAGTAATGTAATGTTGGGGGCTTAATAGTGTTATTTAAACAGTGACACCACTAATAAGCACAAATAACTTGCTCAAACATTGTATATTAAATGTAGTTGTTTTGTTTAATCTTAATTTTAAGTGACATATAGCAAAATAAATCCAAACATAATGATTCAAACAGGTATCTGTATACATCTATATTTATTTCAGGAATTTTCATTTTTATGAGGTGAAGCTAAAGTACACTGTTCAAAATACAAAACTCATATTATGACTTTCTGTATATCATCCTAACAGACTGTACTTAAGATACTGTATGCTTTTGATTTGATACAATTATGTTCTGAGCCACATGCAGACTACACGTCTGCTTTTGAGGGAGAATAACATTTGAAATCTCAGTTACTGAGCTTCATAGAGGAAATGTTTCTTGGCTGAAATTCTGGCAAAATTTTATTTTCCAGCACAGCATTTTATTAGGGTTTCTTTTACCCTAGAGCAGTAATTTCATCCAAAACAAACAAAAAATTATAAAAAATATTCCCAAAGGTATAAACAAACCAAGGAAACTTTCATATTCCTGAATGCCATAGCATCAGCTACATCTGGAAAGAGAAAGCTTAACATTTCTTTTCTCTCTTCATTGCCTAACATCAGTGAAATGTTGCAATTATTATATAATTATTCTTAATTTCTATTTACAAGTAAAATTTCAATCAATCATCTTTTATTTCAGGACACTTAGAATATTATGAAAATAAGCAACAAACAAGCTTCCCATTTTTATCTGTCAAAGGTAATCTCCTTCCACAATTTAAGCCTCACTTTATTCCTCAATAGGTAAACTGATATCAGGTTATTTCAGAGTGTAGAGACAAAGCAAAAACAAAGATTAAAAATCCAGACAAGATGGAATTTGGAATTTAAGAGTATTTACTGAAGTAAAATAATCTTTGTGAAATGATTCATCCAAAACTAAGTGCATATGAAACAACATTTGGGAAATAGCAGTATTTTGTCATCACTCTAAATTTCATTAAAATGAGATTTCCAAGAATACTGGCCTTTTATTTTACATTAATTTTCAAGTAACTTAGCAGTGTCCTATTTATGGCAACAGCTTTATTAAGAAGATAAAAGAGCTAAACTATGTGTGAAAAGAGGTGAGCAGTGGACATTTTTTTCTTTTCTTATGAATGTTATAACGAATAAAGGCATATATTTATAGTTAAAAAGTTCATGTTTTGCAGAGATATATCTAGTCTTCTTATAATCACATATACTGAAAAACTAAACATTACCAGATACATTATTTTCATAACTTTTCAAAGAAAATTTTATATTTAAGATTTCTTTTGTGATTTTTTTAAAGTCAGATTTTGATTTTGAGTTCTATTTCTCTTTATGTCACAAATTGCAACTTTTCCCCTCTCTAAAAAGTGCTTTCTCTGAAGAGGGATTTAGTCATTCATTAGAAATTCTGGGAAAAAAAAAAAACAAAAACTAATCTGATCTCATCAGTATATCTGAGCCTTGATCTCTTCACAGTTATTTTGATTGAATAGTTAGATGGAAAATTAGGGGGAAAAATGGGGAAAAAATGCCAAAGAAGACACACTTGTTACATAGACACCTGCATACTATGCATGTCCAATGTTATATTAGCAATAAGAATACTGTAATAGCTGACCCTAACTAGTGCCTTAATTAACTGGTATTAAATGATAATTAAGACTATCCCAATTAAGTTTTAATTTTAAAAAAATTAAGTACAAACTCAGTCATTCAATAAAGTGTTGTCCTTTGGTGTGTTTCTAGGCACAGAATATAGCAATTTACTATTGACAAGCACTAACGGAAGAGGTCATTTCACAAGTATAGTGTGGACAAAGGTGAACCGGGCAACTGATGAAATCTGTGGCCAAGGCGAAATAGCAATCTCTGAGCCAAATGGTAATAAAGTTACTGAAATGAAGCAATGTAGTTTCTAAACTGAACTGTCATAAAGGAGGATATGTGCTTCAAACTGGCATGTCAGTGGTAATTAAAATATTATTTCTCTTTTTTAAAAAATTCCAAATGGCTTTAATAGTCATATCGATTTTTTTTTTTTTTAATTCAAACAGCTAAAAGAAAGGTTAGTAGGATACTGCTGAGCGGACAGGGCAAGGAGTGAGCAGTGCAGAGGTTTGCAGGAAGGTAAGGCAAAGACTGTAAGGGCAGAAAAAGAAAAGAAAAAAAAAAATTGAGCAGATGGATTAACATACTAGAGTCTATGGATGTGTCCACAAAATACCATGCTACTGCACAGTAAAGAAGCTAATGGGATTCAGAAGTTATATACACCATTAATGCTCAGAAAGCAATAGCTACATGTAGACTATATTTATTATTCATGTAAATACTGTAAGTTTCTGTGAGGCAAGATAACCAAAGTAAAGTTCTCAAAATGCATTCCCTGGAAGAATCCAAGGTGAACCTAGCAATGGGTTCTCTTCAAATGTATGCTAGATTATAAATTTCTCATGGAATCTGATGCCAGACTGAGGATTGGATGGCTCCCCCAGAAAGCCACCATTCTATCTGCACCACAAAGAGAAGTCCACCACCTTGCAGTAAGGAGCTGTGTAGTCAATATCCTAATCCAGACATTCCCCCAGCAACCAAGATACTTCTGTTTAGGGGAAAAAAACCTTTCTAAAAAGTTAATATTCAGCAATATAACAGGCCTCTGTACCTTTTTTTTTTTAATGTAATGCACTTTACAACTGGCTAATTTCATGCAATCATCTTTCACTTAATTAAACCTACACTCACATTACTGAATAAATAAATGATTTGTTTAAGCTTGAATAGAAAGTACAAAATAGTTCATTTGGAGAGAGCACAAAGGAATCATCAAGAACTTAGGGCCCAGGCCAGAGAATCATGCAAATCTTAGTTTCGGGATGCTGGAGAAAAGCCAAAGCCTTGGAAATTTCTATAATATTTTTTCTTGAAGTATAATCCTACCTTACAAACTACAGCATTCCTCACCCAGCTGGTAGACCCAAGATGCAATCTGTAGTGTGATCAAGGATCTATCTGCACAGGACTTGGAAGACCTCAGACTGCATTACCCGAGAAGCCCCTTTTTGCCAGTATTTGCCTGATCCCTGAAAAGCAAAATAAATATATAAAACATATTTCCGGAATCAAACTTAGCTTTTCTTCTCGTATCTATGAGGAAAAAAATAGAATGGTGTTTTAAAATGGGCAGGTCAATCAATTTATTTTTCTCTCATGCTCTTGAAAGCTCTAGGAGAAAAGAAATATACTAGCTAGATGTAAACTGTTATTTGTCCTTATTTTCTGATTTCTTTGCTAAGGTTTACATATGCCATATACAACAGCCCATAAGACAAATATTCACTGAATAAGAAATTTCCAATTAAAACCAATAAACAGTGGACTGGGTATATCTATGCCATGAAGCAAATGGCAGGTCTTTATAAAATCTCTCCTGAAGTTTTGTATCTTCCACACAAATATTAAAAATTATAAGCCAAAGTAGTGATCAATTAATGTTCCAATAGGATTATTAGTGTCCCAGCAAAGAATACATGATGCAGAAAGCAATCCTGTCAATGAGCCACCTTCCTTTTTTAGGGACAAGGGTAGTCATCCATAAAACTCTCCAAAACTATAAATTGAGCCCAGAGGTCTATGATCCTTGCAAAGAAACACAAAGTAAAATTTAGCAAGGATACAAGCTAGCCTTTAGTGAAATTATAAAGATTAAGCAACTGCTTGTCTGTCCTTGGTTTATTTTGCTTTTTATTTGGCAAGATTAGATGACCTTCCTCCAAAGGAAATAAATCTGTAAAGAGCTGAAGATCATAGGCAATTAATGCACTGACCAACAAGAGAGTCCTCTCCAATTATGGTTTTGGATGTGCTAAATGCTGGTGGAAATGTGTTTGCAAAATCAAGGTGAAACAAAACGCAGGCAGACTGCCCTGCTGGAAGACAGGATGGACTTTTGCTCTGTGCAAGATTTTTTGCTGCGCAACTGGGACATAATAATGTCAGCTAAATGAAAGGGTTTTATTTAGTGCCCATTTAAACAAAACCCACTATTTAAATTATGACACAATTGGTATTTGGAAGTCTTCTTCATTACTTTAAAAGAAGGGAAACCAGAATTCAGCAAGAGATGAAGGTGCTATTTCATCTTGTAATGGTTCCCACCCTCATTCAGGTAACAATTTATATATTGGTAAAATAAAGACCTATAGCATTAACCAAAGAGACACAATTATAAGATGACACCAACTCCCCATTCACCTGTATGCAATGGCTTTTCTGGCTCCAAAGAACCATCCGTTTATAATCTTTCCATATAAACTCTTTAATGCTTCACTAAAACTAAAATCTGCATACATGCATTTGGATACACACACACACACACGCACACACACACACACACCATGAAGGAAAAAAAGCATTCATCTTTAACCACAGATCTGTAGTAAAATCATATCACCATTTTACTCCAAAGGCATTGCCTGGATTAGAAGAAGCTTGCAGCTTCTCAAAGCAAGTCCTGTTACCATAACGAATGTACATTTTACCAGCCTTGGAATTCTAATCGTGTTTAATACAGTTTCATGTTGCATCAAAGTACAAAATCAATACCATTTGTCCAGCATACAGGAAAAATGGAATCTATAAACGGTCCTTATTGAGTAATTAAACACCTATTATTGTCATGGGTAGTGAAACAATGAATATGATAAGATAAATTTTTGCAAGAAAATACTGCAGTGATTAATACCTCCCTATGTATTAAATAAAAATGACTGCCTTTTGTGCAGTACTGCTGGCAGAAGAACGGGGACGCGAGAAGTAGTTGCCAGTGCCACAATAACAGGCTAACCTTGAACTGAACTCCTTTCCTCAAGAAATTAAATGCTGTAGCAGGACTTTAAATCCCCCCACTTCGAGCTCATTTGTGAGCCATGTAAACTGCAGTTCCTGAAGAGAACTCATTATCTTCAGAAGGAGAATCCCTTTATAATTTCTTTATGAATGTGTATATTGTTTCTATAAAAAAAGTATTTCACTGTCCAAAAAGGATAAGAATATTAACAGTGTAAGCAAGGTGAAGAGACTTGTACCAATCAGATACCAATTCTACTTCGAAGAATTCAAGCACAGAATAGAATCTGTTATGGAAAAACTGAATGTAGGATTGAGAATGAGCTTAGAGAAAACGTATATTTAGAAAAAGATATTACTCTATTAGACTGGTGCTAACGCTCTTGATTGTTTAGTTGCTAGAGTTCTGTAAGTCTTTCTGTCCCTGTTTATCTGTCTGTCTGGCATTACCAAGAAAGCTCTTATTCTACAGCCCCCACTCCCCTGTATGCATATAAACACACATACCTCCCACCCACCATTCACCACATGGTCTTCCATTGCTTTGCCTTTTTTTTTTTTTTTTTTTTTTTTTGACTTAAGAATGATGCACCAGGAACAACTACAAAGTACAAAAGATGAATCTATGGATGTGACACTTGTAAAGGGTAACCCTATTTCACAAGTGAGATGGGACAAAAAAGAAAGAAAAAAGGCCACTGAAGCAATAACTGCTCACTGAATTACCATTAAATTGTAAGATTTACAATCGAACGTACAGTAAGTGCATATGTAATGGAGTTTGTCCTCTAGAAGAATATAAAGTGAATCTTCGCAGCATAGGATGTGTGTAGGAGATGTATGTTTCCTTTTAATTTATTTTTTAATTAAAAATAAAAAAGTTCAAAACACACAAAAAAGGATGTATTACAGAATCACCAACAAAACCCTAAGGCTTACTTAAAAGCTTACCTAATTTTAAATGTACTTTATATTAATTACTCTCATTCTCCATCCAACTGAATTCATGCCTCTAAACACAAATGTAAGGCACATAATCAAACACATACAGGAAAACAAGAAGTCATGTTATCCTCTTACAGCATTAATACTTGGACAGTTAAACTTTCTGAACTGTTCATTAAGTAAAAAAATTGCTGATACCAAAAGCTTAGTTATACATTGCAAGATTTTTTTAAGATAAAAAGAAAGAAGACAGTTTATTAGTAGTATTCTGTAAGGCAGAAAAAAATCTGCAAGGGAGAAAATTCAAGTATGATATTTATGCAATAAAATATCAATAACATTATACCTACGTTTATTTTTATTAACACAAACAACCTCCAGAAAGGAATTGGCTATTATGGAGAAAAAATGCTTAGAGTGCTCTAATTATTTCTTTAATAACCATTAAAAGCAATTTCTAATAATGATCTCTGTGCTGCTTTCTAAAGTAAACATTGGTGCAATAATGCCGATTTCCACCTCATGACAGAAAAACACTTAATAAAAAATATATATAACTGGTCAGAGATACATGCACATGGATAATGTTTTAGCAAAAGCTTTCTGAAAGAGAAAAAAATGAGAGAAGGTTGCTTAGCAATATCTCTTAAAAGATTTATTTAGTTTCAGTAAATAAGTGTCTTCTTTAAGTAGTATTAGAGAAGTCACTGTCCTTGAATTAAGTAAAATGTAAAACTATTGCGCTGATTTTGCAAATCTATACTTTGCTCTTCTCACCTCTCCCCCAAAGGATCTGAATTTTATTTTAAAGGATTAACAAGTAACACCCATGATCAGCAATGATATCCTTGTTCTTTTAAACCTTAGTGAATCAAGTTCAGTAAAGGTGAAGTAGTAGAATTATCAGTACAAGTGGCCATGTCATCAGAGCCTTCAGAAAGGTGCTGCATAGAAATGCCTAAATAAACAGCAGCATAAAGGATATGGAATGTGATATATACACATAATCTCTGTCTATACACACACACACACACACACACGCAGCCTGCCTCTGGTTATTAAAAATATAAAATAGATGCATCACTGTATATAAACCAAAAGGTATTTACAACTGTATATAAACCAAAAGGGATTTCTTATCCCCCCTCACATCAATTTGAACTTCAATTCTAGTTTAAACGGTGTTCCATTTTCCCCCCATTGCTAAGACATTTGTAAGAGTATCCTCAAACTCAGTTTATTAAAGCCCCTCTATGCTACAGTGAGCTGAAGAATTTTCAGCATCTGATGAAGACCAGTGGACCACCTGATACTTTTTCAGCAGGGTGATAAAATTAAAGGATGGCTTTGATTTGCTTGAAGGATTACTTCCCTTATTTAATTGTTTAAAGTGCACGGTATTAACACAAAGAAGGGGGAAAAAGAAAATTAAGAAGGTGACTGTAGAGCCTGAGCTAATTGCAAGCTGATTAGATTGTGCCATGCGAGAGAGCTCTCCCTCCGTTACATACCATCACAAGCTCTGGTCTCTTCCACCCTGCTGCTGCAGCAAACAAGCTGATTTGCTAACAAAGTGGTCAGCTCGGGCACTTGCACAGCGGCTCACAGGGTCCACAGAGGGCTGCTCTCCATGCAGAGAATCTCAAGCTCCATTTTCCAATCTGATTACACGGCTCCTTGTTCCAGTAGCCTTAAACCTTCATGGCAGTTTACCAACATTTTCATCACTTTTTTCTTTTACAAAGCAAAAGAACTGATAAGCTCTCAGGTACCCAGGATTTCATAGTCAATGGCTGGCCAGCAGCCAGCATTCCCTCACCACACAACTGTTTCGGGCCACACTGCATAAAGCAGACAGGATTTACCAGACAGCACAGGACTATCAGAATTTTGCCGTGTGTACAAGTAAGCAGCATGTTTCTGTCCTTACAGATGTCGACTATTGTGTCTAATCACATCTAGGAGGTAGAGAGATCTAATAAGTGTCCTGCCTGCCCCCCACATGATCCCCCAAAATAGGCAATGCAAAGCAAACCAGTAAGCATATGCCCATGAATTCACTATTACACTAATGGATGTGAGCAGGAAGTCTGCCTAGTAAATGCATAGAACTACAAAAAGTTCAAAGTCCTGGTCTGATTACCTCCATCACCATGAAAGCAATCCTGGTGACTTTCTATTAAAATTTAAAATAGTGGGGATAATACAAAATACTGATTAGTACATTCAAACTTTGGCAATTCTCTAGATATTTAAAAAGGCAAACCCAAAGATGTGGAAATGAGGCACAAAATTTATCATCTAAAGCAGCTTCTCAGAATTAATCTTACAACCATTTATCTGCAAAAATCACACCATCCAGGCGGCACAAGTTTCAGTGTAACCTGTTCACACTCAAAAGTTGAAAATAATGACTGCTACAGCATTTCAAGTTGAACACTTATGGATAGATGGTCCTACATAATATTTTCTAAAATTCACTTTAACATGTAGCCTATCCATAGGCCTAAAATGCAAAATAAATGTGGACCTAAAGTATGAGTTTTACAGTGATGGAAGTGCTCAGTCACTGGGTGCTACCATTCATCCAAAAAACAATAAACAAATAAAAAATAATAACAGAGCCTCCTCTGGCCATGGCCAATAACTTTCTAACAAAGATAACAAAAAGGGAAATGCCTTTTAATGTCTGTGGTTATTCCTGGTTCATTTCTGCATAATATTGATCTTCAATAAAGGACTGGGGAGGGGAGGGGACGGAGAGGAGTCTGCAGTTATGGGAAAAATGTACAACTCGGCTCGCACAATGCCTCAGTGTTCCAGCTCACCAGTGTGCTGACCCTCTGCATCTCAGAGTCATTAGCTGGAGTCCCAGCCCTGCCTCTAGGAGGGGGGATTTGAACTCACACACCAATGTGGGGAGATTCGGGATTTTAAGCAAGCCAGACAGAGGGGTCATTCCTCCTCGCTGATGAGGAGGACGCCTGTCCCCTGGGGAGGGGAAAACTGGATGACTGACTGTCGCAAGATGCAGGCAATGGATGTGCTGCTGACTCAGGAATGGACTCTGACAGCCACCCTGCTTCAGCCCAGCCGCTCTGAGTGGGAGCGGTTGTAGGGCAGCAGCACTGACAGGACATGCAAAAGTTGAGAAGAATAGAAGAGATAGGAAAGAGGGAATAAATGAGCAGAAGAAACAACTAGTTCTTTCCAAGACATATGCACACCAGAAATAAACATTTTTCCTTCTTGCAAGTGAATGTTGCCCAACAGATAAAAGATGTGTTTGTGGTCATGCATATTTAGAACAACCACAGCATTTCTGAAAGGACTTAAAAAGAGGACATGCATTTTTAAAACTGATAGGCTAGCTTGGGTATATATCTATACTCACGATACCGCAAAAACCTATAAAGTCAAAGAAAGTCTGCACATACACCCATATATGTATTTGCATGTGGATGGTATTCTGCATAAATGACTGTCAACTTAAAATGCCATTCTCTAATTTATATGCAAATTCTACCTCTGGTAAAATAAAAACATATTTTAAGCAGCTTATAGTGCCAACACATTATTCCCATGAATGATTCCTAGTAAACTATTTATGCCAACTGTGGGGATTTTTTTATGATTTATTGGATGGCGAATGAAACCACTTAAACTATAGTTGTCTGTATGAATCAGTAATTTTCATGTTTCTAATTAAAATGTAAACAGCGTAATGAAGACATCAAGTTTTTAGGCAAATGTCTCTTCCAGTGCCACTTGGGGTATGGTAATTACTGGAGCAGATCTATGGATGCTCCTGAATCCTCTACAAGTCCAGATTAAAAGCATTACTGCTAAACCTGGCTTTTTACACGAGGGAATTTTGTATTGCAACCCATTCCCAGTTGGCTTACAGATGCACATTGACTCTACCTTTAAAAAGTGGTCATTAAAAAAAAAAATCACAATGGAAAATGACAAATGAAGTAATTTATCTTTAAAATGCTCACTATATAAGATTTACTAGAAATCAAACACTAGAACTAGATCTGCTCAGTTTCGATTTCTGGCCACTAATTTCTTGGGGAGGAAAGGGAAAAAAAGAAAAAGAAAACAGAAAAACAGCAACCAAACATTATCTACCTTACATTTACAGAGCCAGGATCTGAGGCGAAGAGCAGGTGGAGATCTGACTCCAGATTCAAAGATTATGTTAATTTCCAAGACTTATTTTGTTTAAATGAAATATGTTCAAAGTTTTAAAATTAGCACAATTTAAAAAGTAATATATACAATCCACAGGGGAAATGTGTCATTTTCCCTTACATTGAAGAAGGTAAAAGTGCCTTTGATATAAAACCGCAATCTGTTTTCATTTTGATTTCAGCATCTATTTTTTCTGCAATTCGTCAAAATTTATCCTAAAGCAAGTGACCTCTTATACATACTGAGAAAATGCATCACCTTTTCTGCTTACAACTGTTAATTGAACTGCTCTCTGAAGCTTATTTTCCCAAGTTATTCAGCACACTTATTTTACCTGTTTACCACCCAGCACTAGAATAGTATTTTTAAAAAAGAATTATAATTCTGCCCCACCCCTCCCTTCATATACCCCTTAGAACTCCACACTTGGAGTTGAGGGGTTACATTATACTGAAATCTACAGTGGGAAAGTCTGAAACATATGGTAAAAGGATTCTCCTCTCCTACTCACTCCAGCCCAGGACTCAAAGTCTACAGACAGACTGGGAGGGCCAACATTCCTATTATTTTTACATAAATGCTAGACAAGCATGTTGCTGAAGCTGGCTGTAGAATTTAGAATGGATAAGAAATGTGAATGTGTGCAGGGGTGAGTGAGATAGAAATTTTTGCACTGTGATGTTTTAGTACTAAAGTAATGCAAACAAATATGTATGCAACCACCACCCTGGAGCCAGGGAGAGTGTTTCATCTGAAGTGTTGTGTCTACACTTCCATCTGAAAACCTATAAGCTTCTTTTTTCCTGAGTTGGACACAGAGACATAGTATTTTGGGATGGGGGAGGGGTGGGGCATGGAGAGAGAGGATTTGAGAGAGGCATATTTGGGTGATGCTTATAATTTTTTCAACATCTCTGGGGGTTTTCAGAGGGAAAGAAAGCTGATTAAACAAGGCCAAGTGTTTTGTCGGCTTAAGGGTGATATCATAGTTGTGTTCAATATCAGAAGTGTTGCGAGTACGGGCATCATTTCTGTTCGCTTTGTGCCAGAAAGGTAAACACCGGATTGCATTGTGGATTAAAACAATAAGAAATCCCTTTCCTCTCAGGCTTTCAAGGCCATGTTAATCGGGTGTAATTTTTAATGAAGACTAGCTGCTTGGTACTCATTCAAGACATTTCATTAGAAGGTTATTCATTTAAAAATCAACGTTTCAACCATATCAAGCTGTAACCTTTCTTGAAATGTAAATGAATGGTTTAAATGAGAAGATTAATAAAGAAGGGATGTTCCAATTCCAAGCATGGCATGCTATGTATTTTTAAATTTGTCTATGCCAGATGCTGTCAGTCAGAACAAAAAACTGTCCAAGCAGACAATCTGTGCGTCTGAATGTTGATCATGTTGGAAAGTACAGGGGGGAGGAGGGGAGAGTGTGTCAAGGATTCATGGTCCTTCATCTTTGCAGTAGAGCAAACACGTCTCTCAGTATAGCGACAGACAGCTGCTTCCACTTTCTAATGTGCCCTAACTTAGATCACTGAAAGAATTGTCAGCACTCAGAGAAACACACAAAGATAACACAGCCAGCTGCCATGGAGGGGAAAAACAGCACAGCTCAGAAGAAATGGGATTTGTTCCATTTGCATGATGCTGCCTCCCCTGGGCCCCTTTCTTTCAAATCCAAAGCACAAAAGACAACACTTAACATATTTGCTTAAAGATGACAACCTCATGTTGATTTCATTTGGATGTAACAGTGTCAGGATTACAGATATAAGAATATATTATATCTGTAACAGAGACTGACAAATGTACCCATCAGTGGAACTGTCTGATTCATCTGCTTATACAGCCATTTTACCATCCCAAGGGTGCCATCTAAGTAGTAACTTTAGAAGACTGAAGGTCTAATTTTATTACACCACATTTCAACCTACTAAACAATATTATTTCTAAAATAGATCATTTTTATTGGAAGTCTCCCTGATGAAAAATCCAGTAGACACCAGAGAATTTATGAACTGTATGGGTCCTTTGAACTCAATATACTGCCCATTTTAAACAACTTTTCTTGCTGTATGGCAAAATCCTAGTATCAAAGAAGTGAAAGTTAAAGAGAGAATACATTTGTTTTGAGTGTACATATACTGCTCTATTAAATACATATATATATATATATATATATATATATATATATATATATATATACACATTATAGATAGAGAGGCTGATTATATTTTATGCTGCTCACTATAAAATTAGGTATTACTTGGTCTATTTGAATAAATTCTTTCTAACTACTTACTTTTGTCTCTTCCATAATAACTCTTCCCTCAATACAGTATGCATACTTCAAAAGCATCATGAGTAATCATTTCCTGTCAATATCTTTTCAACATTTAGTCAATCTGATTTCCAGTTAAGGTATTTTTTTTTAAGCAGAGGATAAGACAAGACAATGATTTAAAGCTACATTGGTTAGTTGCTAATCATTAAAACATGCTCAGCTAAGAAAACCATGATTCTGATCTGAAGCCTACATAGTTTTATGAATCTTTATTCTGCATGGTTTTATGGATTTTAACTTCAATTTTTAAGTAAACAGATTTAGAACGATGTAACTAAATTGATTTATTTATATCTACAGTACTCTTGATTTACTCTATTGGGATTTGTGGTGGGGGGGTACTGAAAATTAAGACACAGGAGTAGGTAGGGAGGAAATAATCAGGTTCTTAACACATGCACTGTGCGTATGCATACACAAATATCTGTACATAGCCCAACTAACTGACTTCCTATAATGAAATGCTGGCTCCCTATGTTCCTACTTGTCCAAAGGAACGCTCTAGTGGCTTGTTGCTATTTACTGGCAACAGTATAATTCACTCATTTGGTCTTGTTTTATAAAATAGAGTTAACTGCTGTATGTGAAATTTCTGCACAGCAGATGGTTACCAATCATTGTTTTCCATTTGTTTAGTTTCTAGTAAAAAGAAGAAAAACTCTGGGGTAGTGATGCAAAGAAAACTAGCAGCTTACATGATAACCCAACCAGTGCCAGGAGATTCATTTTTTAAAAAATGACTTTTATTGGAGAGTATATTAAGATTAAATATAATTTTGAGGAATGGGTAGAGGTTATGTCCATCCCCATACATAAAGGAAAAGGCCATTTGAATAATTTATTTTATTCCATAGTGTAAAATCCTCTAAAATTTAACCTCTTTATTTTTAAAGTGATCAAAGTTTCTAAAAGAAACTTATTATAACCATTAATGTTTGTCATTACCCACAATGAAATCACTTTCTGTACCTATAAGTAGCCCAGTTGTCCAACAGAAAATGGGAAATAGTAGCCATTTGTGGACAAGTGCACATGCACAGAAAATTAAGCTGTAAATATCTGGACTGTGTTATTACTGGAATCTGGAAACATCTGGGGCTAGAGAACAAGCCAAGCCCCATTTCCACAATGTCCAGGTAATTGCTTAAATGATTTATACTTTACTGTTTCTATTAAAAATGGCTTTAAAGAGAAACATTTGTAGGCTTGGTCCTGCAATAAAAACTGGTATCTGATTTCACTTGTACAAAATCTTGTGAAAGATGTTACATTTCTTCAAGGACACATACATGACTAAACTAAACCCTGAACAAAGACTGAGTACTAACAGAGGTGTGGTCATTCACTCAAAGAAAACAGTTATATTAGGAAAGTAAATTTTAAGTGGTTTATTTGTGATTAGTTTTTATTCTAAACAAAAGTATCCAACAGAAAGCACTGTGTTCATGCACTTATGACAAATATATCCAATCCACTTTCGGGTGAATTGTAATTCCAGTTTCAATTTCAGTTTAATTAATTTCACATAAATCTTGTTTACTAGGACTTTGACTGAATGTCAACCAAATCTAATCCTCAAGGGACAAATAGGTGTTACCTGCCAGACAGAGTTGTGCCACTTAGATAAGGATCTGGAGAGGGATTTAAATTGGTTCACTTAGATGATATCTGTATAGAACTACCAACTGGCCAATTCAGAATACAGGTACTCTCAGTGTCATCACGTTTCAACACATACACACACACACACACACACTCACACACACAGTTGTATTCACCTGAAAAAAAAAATGTTGATTTTAGATTTTAATATAACAAATATAAAGTTTATATTCTTCAAGAATTGTCTTTTCTACTCCTAACTAAAATTTCAAATACTAACAGCTGTCAACTATGCATATGAGGGGTAAAAAAAAAAAACCTGCAACAAAATAAACCATGGACCACTGACTTTTAATCATATTTGATGGTACCAATTTATATCACTACCCTCTCAGAGGCATCCTCCAATATTACACTGTGAAAAACAAAAGGCATTTTAGGTACAAAGAAAATACTTCATGGATAATTTTATCCACTTCATTTAAAAACCCACAAGTTCCTGATTACAAATCAAGTACAATATTAAGTCTTTATCTTTTTAAATATTCCCTAGATTTAGTATGGTTGTTGGCAAGCAACCATTAGAAGAAGGCTTTAGCATTCCTGGTCTTGACTCTCAATCTGATGGATTTGAATTTGTATTTTAGCAATTTTAACTTACTAGTTTTTCATGGAATGGTTGCCAGAAAACCAGAGGAACTGATTTAACAAAGAAACTAAACACATGGGTCTTTGTTGTAGTCACACTGCAAAACTTCTTTTGCTACTTTAAACATTGTTTTGTAGTCTTTATTATTCTACCTACAATGTACTCATCACTGTCTAAGCTCTTTGCTTGAGATGCAGTGTCTTGAATGTAATTAACTAAGCAAAAGGTGTCCCACTGTAACTCACTTAATGACATATTTTTGTCATAAGCCAGATTCAGCAGTCAGCACTACAGATGCTTTCTTCCACACAGACTATACAAGATCAACTTGCATTTCAACATGAAGTGGTAAGATAGCATCTAAAACTTTTCAGCTCTGAAGACCCAAAATTAGAAGGAGACTAGTGAGCTTTCAATAAAGGTTATGAGTTCATGGGTTTCCCTAGTAAAATTATGTTTTTCAAAGAATGACAATAAAGTTTTTGTATTTTTTTTTTGGGGGGGGGGTTGTTTTGTTTTGTTTCTGGGTTCTTTGATGAAGATATATAAACAAATGCTTTTCTCTGATGCATTTTCTTGCTTTAGAAACACAAAGATGAAATAGAAACCTTATAAAATAGTGTTGACTAATTATAATTCCAACTTTGTGTCAAATGGAGTTTCCCTTAGAAAATATTTATAACATTATTTGTTGTAACATTAAGTGACAGATTTGAGAAAGAAACTGATCCTTCTCCAAGCCCACAAACCCAACTGGTAAAGCAACTGAACCACAAGAAGACAGAGGTCATTGGGTGTAATTCCAGATAACTTGTTTACTGCCCAGTATTTAGTACAAAATAAATTAATAGTGTCAGATGCTAAAGAGAACAAAAAAAGTACCAATTAAAATGTTAAGCAAAGACATTCACAAACTGCAGAGTCACAGAAAGTTATCAAATCAAATGTATATCAACTAGTTTGCATCTCATACCTTATCACCATAAGTATCATCAGGTTCCCACAAAATCTGCTTTTAGTACCTTTAAGGCACAAATTTACTCCCAATTTATCAGAGAAAAGGCAAAATAGAAAGACATACTCAAGTTGCTACTGATTTCCCATGCTCAACCAAAGGCTGAATAAGCAAATGTCAATCAACCCAATGTTAGCATGAAGTTGATCAGTAAGTCTCATTATTCTATACTCACAAATTGTTTTTTGAGAAGAAATACATGAGAAAAAATTAAATATGTTCAGAACAGTGATTTGATGCTATTTGTTATAGCCCATAATCAAAGTAGGTTTGAATTTTGTGTTTTGTGGGATTTAAAAACAACATCATAAAGTTGCTTTAATAAAATAACTTAAGTGCCCTCCTATCCAGAGACATAAAATCAGAATGACTATAGGCTTATTTTCAGGTATACAATTACAAAACTATTTTTCTGAGTTATAATGTGTCTTTAGTAATTACATAATAATATAGGGATTTCAATTTTTAAAATGAAATACACAATTTTAATAGCTTTGTTCTTTAAATATTTTCAGAGGCATCTTTTGATTTTTTAAAGTAAATTTAACATAGTGACAGTCTCCATAGCTTTTATCAATTCCATTTACCAAATATTCATTGAACACCTGTTATAGACTTTATACGATATATACAGGTTCAGGAGATCTAAAATAAGAATGATTTGATGTGTCTGTTCTCAAGGAATTTACAATTTCCTAAAAGAGAAACATGATTAACTATAAAAGAAAGATAATGATCAAAAAAAAGATATTTTTAAAATGTTCAGATAATATTAAGTAGATGTGAAAATTGACCCTGATTATTGACTCATGGAGGCTTTTACAGATGATCCAACTGTTGGCCTGGATACCAAAGTAATGGCAGGATTTCACCAGATGAAGAAGGGCATTCCAGGAGTAAAAAGACCAAGTAAAGTAGAGAAAAGAGGGAAAGAGAAAATCACTTTGGTGGAGGTCCAATTTTCACCCTAATTTATATATAAATATATATACATATATATTAAAAAAAATATATATATATATATATATATATATATATACTATCTATGTAGATAGATAGATATAGATAGATAGATAGATAGATAGTATTTAAGGCCCATAATTCCGATGCCTAAATTAATCTGATTATCAGTCTTTTATTTAAATCTCTCACTGAAGAAAAGTATCATCTAATTAATATTTATCAACTTTCCAGATATTAGAATTATTGACACTGTTGTTTGCAACCAATTAGTAAGCAAAGTTGATGAATAGTTGCCATCCCCTTTGAAGGACTTAACGAAGTCCTTGATCTTCTTTCATTGTCTCCAGAACAATTTCTTGAGCTTCTTTAAGAGAAACAGAAACTTTTTTGTCAGTCATAGGCCACTAGCAAGGCTCCAAGTTACTCAAATTCACTAGGCCATGACGAAGCAAGAATTAGTTATATAGAACTGCAAGAAATTTTACTAGTCATTGAATCATCTCCCCTTTCAGAAAAAGAAAACTGTGGTTCAAAGAGGCTGAGTGACTTGCCAGGGTAAGAATACCATAGCCTTGGGGCTTCTGTTGACACTTTTCCTCCTACTTATAACTTTCTGGGGCCCTCTTAGCTGTCCACTGTAGGAGAAATCTAGAGAAGCTGTTGTACTATCTCTAGTATATGTCATCAGGATGCTCAATTCAGACTGAATATCCCATTTTAATGACTTCAAACCAGAAAGAAATGTTTTTTAAACACAGAAAAGTTCTGGAGCTCATGAAACCTCATGGTTCAGAGAAGTGATTCTCAATCCTAACTTTACTTTAGAATCACCTGGAAAACAGAGAAGAAACAGGCCATTCCTCCAAACTCCATTTAACTGGTCTAGGGTAGTGCTAAAGGAAAAGAATTTTACTTCATTTGTTTGGATTTTGTTTTCTTTTTTTAAGGTAGAATTAAAAAAATCAACAACAAATTTTGCTTGGATAAAATCAAATAATACCTGTACCTATTTCAATAATCTGAACCCCTATATAGAAATAACTACATTTCTTTCCAAAATAAGCTCTAAAATAGGTTCATCTCAGTCCTTAGTGGACTTTCTTCTATTGGTCTAAGCAAACTGAGGATATTGGGGGAAGAAAAAAAGATTCTCCAAATAATATGAATCATCTTTAAAGGCATATGTGTTTTTATACCTATTTAAATTATGGGGAGTAAAGCAGGGAATAAATAGTTCTTTCATGTAGATGATCATAAATCCCATTATTCAAAATGTGATTTAGAATCTGCCATTTTTAAAAAGGATATCATAATTTGTTCAGATTATAATACTGCATCCTATTTCATGTGTACTAGTCACTAATTCCTAATAAGTGATCAGTTTTGCACATAATTACTTTAGGATTTGATTTGTAAAATTGCTAATATCATTTTTAGCAACAGCCCCATGAAAAAAAGTCCTTAGCCTTGCCTCAACAACTTTCCCTAATTTTCTTTCCTTTTAACTGTTTCCCCTATTCTTACAAGTTGCCTTTCATGAGAAAGGGCAGTTTGCCCAAGACAACAAATGCTACTTGCCTTTCCCCTCCTCCACTACACACTCTAACATCCTCTTAATTAATTCATACTACCTTCTCGTGGTCTAAATATCATATGCTGGTGGCTCAAGGGAAATTTGATTATACAGATGATCAAGTAATAACCAGCCTTACAGATAAGTACAAAAAAAAAAAAAAGTCCCAGTCACTCAAAACAGTACACAGGTAGGTGGTAAGATTAGAATCCCAATCCAGTAGTGGGAGACTGACTGAGACAGCAGGGTTCTTGTTGAGTACACAAATAGAAAAAAAAGAGGCAGAAAAACTTTTTACCCCTACCCCTAAGCAAGTATTCCTGCAGAGTTGGCTATTAGAAAATACAGATAATATTTTTTAAAAATATGTATTGAGGTACACATATGCATTACAATTATACATCTGCAACACCTCCCAGATGACAGTTTAGTGATGGGGCATTTTGGCAGGATAAATTTCAAGGACATATTAGATTGTGGCAAAATTGCAGATTTTTACCCATAATTATAAAAATAATTATAAACAAATCTAAAGCATACATTGTACTGTGCTCCTTGGATTTCCCTGTGAGGTCTTTTTACTTTGCTCTAAATCTGAATAAAACGAGGGAGAAAGCACAAAACAAAACAAGCATTGTTATACTAAATATGTTCATTGAGGGATTTATTAAAGACAAAAATAATAAAGAACTTTCTATATTAGATTTTTCCTAATACTTAAATTGTTTAAATATTATTGATAAACATTTTACACCTATTTAAAAAAAAAACACACAAAAGAGATTCAGCTTATGTATACAATTTTTTTCTAAAGAGACACTAGCTCATACTAGATGTACCTATGACTCTACTGTTTTAACATACATGATTAAATTTATACCAATAATGAGTTGGTTGTTATACCCAAAACATATTTTCCAAATTAGGGAATAAATACTCTTTGTATTCATATTACACTTAGAATTCCACTCCCCCAAGAAAAAACAAAATTAGCAATGTCCATATAGGTGTATGAAATTTTAAAAGCTGGTGATATTCCCCTCATGTCAGACTAGGATTCAGTCATTTAGAATTCCATATCAGCATCCCCCCTCTAATGCTTCTTAATCTTTTGAGTAATGTAGACCTCTTCTTCAAAAGAGAACTATGCACTAACACCACTGGCCAAGGATACTATGGTAGGGGTAGGGGGGATATGACCCACATATTTTGTATCTTGGGCCTAAAATTGGCTCCAGATTTGTGAGTCAAGGACAGAAAGTCAGTTTCAATACAGATGTGTTTTAAAAAGTAAAAAATGGCTATTATTTTTAACAAGTTACATATTGGGTATTATTCTGTAAAAATGAGTCATAAAATATATTTTAAGTACTTAAAGTCATGAATATGTTTTACTCTTTTACCTCTGCTTGAATGTAATTTTTCATTTTCCAGGAACGGATACATTTTCTAACTAACCCTGTTAACCTAATTACTCATAAAGAAATACCAAAAGCATCCCTGACATCAATACCTTCACAAAGAAATGTATCTATGCACATGCACAAGAACATATTCCATTTAGATAATCAAAACTATAACTTTTATTTTTAAAATGTCCTTAGATCCATGTAATTCCTAGCAGTGAAATTTATCAAAAGGATTTAAAGTTTGCAAACAGTAAGACTGCTCTATCAAAAATACCCTCCTTTCTTCATCCATACACTTAAATTCAGAGTATTAACTATTAAACATAAAAGACTAATAGCACTCTGTTTATTTAATAGTATTTGTTTGATCTTAAAATGGGGATTATAATGAAAATGCCTTCAATATTATGGGAACCTTTTTATCCTACTCAGAATAATTATCTTGTAAGATTAAAATCAGTGAATCATACCTAATTAAGATTTACAATTTAGCATCATTGAGGTATATGATCTAAGAGAAAGTGTTTAGTCTTAGCTACAATTTGAAATAGAAAAAGAGAAGCAAATACAGGAGAAATAAAACATCTATTTTTGCCATAATAATGGACCATATTGCCACATATTTACCCAGATTCCAGGCTTATTATTTTTCAAGTTGAACATTGAATATGAGAATATACTAGAGGATAGGCGTAAGGTAGGGAAAAAAAAAAACCCTCAATTGAAATTGTCCTAGAGAATTTGTAAACAGAACACAGAACATTTTAAAATTTGGAATGGGACTACCTATTAAAATATTTCTAAGTTCGCAGTGGCTTTAATGCAAAAAAAAAAAAAAAATTCCTAAATTGTGGGGTGAATTTATAATTAAATGGGAGTGTTACAATAGTTATTTTCCAACTTTGTTTCATTAAAGTGCAAATCAATTTAGAGAGCAATGCCTTGTTATTACACAGGACAAAGAAAAGGTTTTTCTTCTGAGAAGGTGTCATATATAGTATTTCTTACCACAAAGTCTGACAAGGCATTCAAAATAAGTTCAATTTTTTTTTTATTCCTCAAAAATATCTTTAAAGCCCCCACCTCCACCCCAGTCTTGGAATACATAAAAGAATACTTTTCTCCAGCTCTTTGATATTTCCTTTCCTGGCAGAGTCATCTGATGTGAGAACTCTCTTTTGAAAATAAATGGTGCAACTTCAAGTGCACTCAGATCCAGACTTTCTGGACATTCCAGCATATCTCAGTTTGGATTTGAAAAAGCTGCTTGACTTCAAAATTCAGCTTTAGGTATCGCAATATAAATCTTGATCTGCTTGAGAGGTACCTTGGGAAACTACAGGGTGTTTTGTACCCCAAATTGCACAGATTATGCAAATCAAAGGGAAGTAGGATTCATACCTGGTCAATATAGCTCAGGGAGAAGGAGGTTATTACAATTAAGTTGAGAAACTGAGTTCACAACTTGAATACCATATGATGCAAAGTTTGTGTCACTGCATGAAAGAGTTACTTTTCATCTTTAACACAGCTGTCACCACATGTTTATATAGCTATAATGCCACTTTCTAATGTCAAAATATCAATACTGATACTATCATAACAAGGTAATTATTTTTGTGTTTGCCCCTCTTTCCTGTCACTCAATGAATTGTGCTTTTAGTTTTGTAAATGGTTAGAATTTTCTATATATTTAGATAATTTAAGATTCTATATTAAAAATACTTATTTCACCTGTGCTTCTATCCTTGGGAGGAGGTGGATATGGTACCTGGCAAGAGAACCTCCCAGGCTCTGATTACAAATTCCACTGAAATAATTCTACTATGATTACTCTTAGCTTGGGGAATAAGTACTTAAGTATCTACCTGTCTGCAAACAATTAAAAACAAAGTTCCTTTTAAAAATATTTACTTAAAAATTCATGGGATATATCAGAAATAGATGAGGCAAAGGGCAGCCTAGGTTAAAAGCAAATAATTCAAGTACCAGCTCATGGGAAAAAAAAAGGGGGGAAGAGATACCCAAAGATCCATTTTTTTCCATCAATTCTCTTACACAACTCCCATTAGTATCTCTTTAAGTGAAGACACTTGGAATAACTGTGGAATGAATAGTCAGTCTTCAGGTAGGAAGCCCAGTGCCTTCCCCAGAGATGGCCCAAGAGAAAAGTTGGCAGGTGGTGAATACAGGTCTGGCTCCATTCAGGTACACAGGCTCCACTCACAGAAGGACCCTTCATCTGGTTGAATGCTCTGCCGTAGCTGTCTTGAAATTTTTAGTAACTTTTGAACAAGATACCTCACGTTTTAATTTTGCATTAGGTCCCAGAAATTATGTAGCTGGTTCTAGTTGAGGGTGACGGTGTTGATTGATGGGAAGAAAAACAAGTCAAAGTAATCACAAAAAAATAGTATATTACATTATATAGAAACTCATGACTTCACACTGCATTATTTTTTAAATTTTATTTTGGATGTTATCATTTCCATGAATAACATTTTCTCACAAACCAATGCATGAAAGTAGAGGTCACTCATTCTCAGATGCATTTACATTCATGTGTATGACATATAATTGTCAGTTATTTAAAAAGCAACCAATTAACATAAGGCAAACAGTTGAGTCGGGAAAAACAAAGATGGGTGGAGTAAAGTGTAGTTTCTGTTCTCCCAGTAATATATCCACAATTAGAATAGAAAAATATAAATTATCAGCAGAAATCAAAATTCATTAGAAAGAAGTAAAGTATTTTCAACATTAACATTCTAAGGAGAGGAAAATATTTTGTAGGTATTTTAAATTTTGTATTAGGGAAATTGACCAAATTATGTTAATATTGTAAATATGTAACAAAAAGCCCACTTCTGTGTACATCTGTATTATGCATCATCAACAACAAAAAATCTTGAAAAAATAGATTTTGTATTCTGTGGCAAAAAATAAAAAAACTTTATTTTAAATTATGTATTAGTAAATCATATACCACTAATGACTTTTAATAAAAGCTATTCATTTGATGAAAATGAGAACAAAATTCTAACAAGAAGCAAATTTTCCAATCTTCCTAAAAAAGTTTTCCCAACACAAAAATACAAATACCTAAGCTGAGTTATAGGGTAAAAAAGTTTAACCTTGGGCCTTCATATAATAAATCATGCATTCTACTTTCAAGATGTATCAGTTTAAAAAATGATTGAAAGAAGTGATACTACAAATGGTTTGTGAAAGTCACAGTAGCTAAAATATGAGCAAACATATCCATTTATACATATATTTATCATAAATACATCTGAATTGAAATTCTCCTCTAGATTTCCTGCTTCTGATTTACCCTGAAACAACAGCCCACCATATGCAATGTTAAACGAAGTGTCAATATTCAAATAACAAGACAACAAGCAGATTTGTTGCATAAAATATGTAAATACCATTAACATACAGTGCCATATGATATCTTCTGTTTTGATGGTTACTGATCACCTATCTTTTTTGCCTCCTCAGCCTCAGCAAAGACTGGTCTTGTCAACAGGTGCTGCAAGAGGATGTGCTGTCCTAAGACAGAGCTAAACAGGCACCTGTGGTGTTGGAGTAAGGAAACAGTACACCCACCTGCTTTTGAGTTGTTTCAAACTTACCAATACAACATATTTTTGCCCATTCCTTATTTTTATTACCTGCTTTTTTTTAAGTAAGCATCTCTCAAATATAATTGCCTTTTAAATGATAACACCAAAAAAATCAAAAGAATCAGTAATCAATAACCATATCAAAGCAGCTATGCTTGAGTTTTCTACCAGGAATTAAATGGAAAAGTTAATAATAAAAAAAGATCAGAAAAAAGAAAAAGTAACAAGATAAAACCAGGAAAAATATTGGGTGCTAAACTGAACATTTGCTTGCAGTCTTAAAAAAAAATTCCATTAAAAAAGAAAATAAAACAAACAAAAAGGACAACTTAGGTATCATTGTTCTGTGTGTATAGGTTAATATTATTTGAACTTGCTTTCAAGTGGTTCAAAAAAAATAATTTCCAAGTTCAATTGATTAGTAAAACATTAGCTTTTGTTTATCTCAAAAGAAAGAGAAAATTATATTAAGTTTTTTAAATTGAGGGAGGAAATTGCATCATTTTCTGTGTGATTTACTTATTCTAATTTATCAAGGATTTAAAGAAAAGCAGATATGCTGATTAATCAAGTCTTGCCCATCAGTAACATAGTCAATATTTCCGCAAATGTCTGCAGAACAATTTCCCCCAATCAAAAATTTATAAATCAATTTAAATTCCTGGTAATTAAATTTACTAGCTTGACAACAATAAATGTGGTACTTTATAAAAGTAGCATATGAAATTTGTACTCAAGAATATATTGATCAAAGGTAAAACAGCAAACATTTCTATTAAACCAAGGTTCTTAGAAGAAATTAGAAAGTTTGAAACATAAATGCCTGCAATTGTTTCAAATGCAGTAATAATTTTGCTGATTTGGTCCATTAAAACTGATTACTTAATTAGGCAAACATTCTAGGCTTCTAAACACTCACACAGACAAAAAGGGAAGCCTTGGCACAGCCGGTCTACACCTGAGATGAGAATTCTGAAAAATATTGTAGAGACTCAAACTTTTTGGATCTGGCTCTATGCAAAACTTAAGCAAGGAATTAAATTCTAAAAAGTGGCAAACTGAAGCTTAGGGAAAAAAAGAAAATTCACCTCTAATAAATTATTCATTTATCTTTTCAGCTTGCTTATGTTTTAAACTATTTTAGAAATGGCAAGTAATAATACAGCTTGTCTCTATGGATTCTTGAAAATACTAATTCTTTTCTCCCCTTTGGTCATACTCTGGTATTATCTAAAAGTAACTAATGAAATTTCTGCTGTCTTGTATCAGAAGTACCTGCCTACAAAATGATTTCCAAAGTTCTTAACATGAATGAAAACAACCAAAAAGATTTTCTATCTATAGAAAAAAAAATAGCACTGGAAACTCAGATGCAGGAATCTTAAATATAATTAAAGAAAAAAATCCTGTTTACACTTAGAAGATATCACATATAGTTTTAAGAATCTTACAGATTTGATACAGTCAGGAGAAAAAAAAATTTTCAAAAAAAAAAAAGAGATTTCTTAAAATAATTGCAAGGAGACCCTATAAACTATCTTTTCAGGAGAAAAGCAAAGCAAGTCAACTCACATGCACAGCTTCCAAACAGAAGTCTTACCCTCTTCCAGGAAAACAACAATGAGATTTTATTACCCTGCTATGATTCTTTCATTTCAGACATGATTAATTAGCAAGTATTACACTTCTCAAAACTCCCACCACACTCTCCTCTCCTTATTTAACACTCCTACATGAAAAAACAAGTAGCCACCAGCAGTATAAGACAAGTATCCAAAAACTATTTCAAAGAAGGAATACTTCTTTCATATCTTTGCCTCCAAAAATAAGCAGGATGCTCTTAACTGCTTTCACATTTTTTTTTAAACTTGGTCATTTCCTTAACGATACCTTTTGAATTCTAAATAATAGATGCAACATATTCAGTATTTAAGAATATATGACATGTTTAATCTGATACCTCTATTTTCAGGCTGAAATTCCAAAGAATTTGTAATCCATGCAGCTTATACTGATAAGTATCCACATGCACAATTAATAAACAATAGAAGTGCTGTATACAATCTTATTTGGGAACACAGTTTCCATGGGAAAAATGTTTCTTTTCCAAATAAAAGCAAATTTGTCACAAACAAAATGAAGTTAGTAAACAGGAATAAAGAAATAGAAGAGGGAGTGAAGAGAGAACTCTAAAATTTAAATGAATGAAAAACCTCTGACACTCTTCATAGTCTTCCAAACATTTTTTCAAAATGATTTTCCTTTCAAACAATCTATTTCCAAAATGTCTATATTAAACAAAAAAGCTGAATGTATTACAAATGTATATTCTAACTATCATCAAGTTTATGAAGCCTGGGATTTCCCCTTCAGCCTTTCAACTGTGATGGCTTGAAAACTTCACACACAGTACAATACTAATAAATAGATCTTGTTGGTTCCAGGAAACATTTTTTGAAAAGAAATCTATACTGGTCAAAATATCTTTGCTTTTTTTTTTTTCTGTTGTATTAAATTTAGGATCAAAAACATCAAAGCAGCTTCCACCTCGGACCTAACTTTTAGAGGATCAATGTGACAAGGCAGTCCCTGATAGATGTTTCTCTTGATAAACGACTTGTTCAAAAGAGACATTGTAGCTTTCATTTCCTGACCACAACACACTTTTAATTTGCAACAGCAGAGCTGCCAGAATGTGAGTGCTTGCCCACTTTCTAGCCTTTTAGGTTTGTAGCTGTTTCCTTTAGGCCACACATTGGAGACAAACAAAATCTAAAAATAATCCAAGTAATAGAATTAGAAAATAGGAGTCACAAACACCACTTTCTACATATACACAAGTGTCTCCTGTGTATCTCTCTCTCTCTCTCTCTCTCTCTCTCTCTCTCTCTCTCTCTATACATATACTTACCCCCCCCAAAAAAAAATTCTAGTGTGTGATAACAAGACTCCTCCTTATGAACATCATTTGCACATCAGACATTTAAACACACAGAGAAATAAATTATGTGACTATTATTTAATAGTAAGTAGAAGACTTGGGGGGAGCAATTTGCACATTTACATCTGCAGTTAAATGTCATGAATTATATGATTGCTATGCCAGCATGTTTTTTATATATTATTACAATGATTATTATTACTACTACCCAGAAATCACATTTAAGTATCAATACAGTGAACAGTCAAACCATCCAATTTCTGCTCTCAGCACATTGTCCGAGCTCCGATTTAAAATTTATAAATGTAATATCCTCCTCATCACAGGCAGCAGCCCAATCTGCTCTGAATATATATTACAGCTTTAACATCACAGAGGGAAATCGCCCATCTGGCAATCCCATTCGCTCCAACAGCTCCGGGGGAAAAAAACCTGTGCTCTCTCCTCCTTAAAACATTTCTTAGGGCAAATTATGTGCATCTAAAATAAACAGTCTTCTTATTGATCGCTTCAAAGTCAACAAGTTCCAAATGCAAAATTCAATCAAATCCTTTCTATCGTGTAGAGCGGTGTGTGTTTAGCTCTATAGTCACCAGGGTCCAACTAGAAGTGCATGTCGCGCAACGGGTCTTGAAGTCCCTTTCCTCGTATTCACATTTGTGTTATGAGAGAGCAGTGACCACGGCCACACTACAGATGCCTGGCAGCTTTGCCCCCCTGTTATTTCTTTCTTTCACATTCTCTCCTTTTTTCTCTCTTTGCGGGAGAAATTCATGGTGTTGGGATAAATGTAAAAGACAGCAACAACAACAAAAAAGAAAAACAGTTTAAAGTGGACATATCCTTTGATTATGCAAAACACTTTAACATCTTTTTGTTGTTGTTGTTCCCTCTTAGTCTTAATTGAATATCACACAGTGTACACACAGCTCGGCCACAAGAGCCATTGAAAACCCCTCTCACTCCATTTAACTGACTTTTTTTTTTTGAAAGAGGAAAGAGCAATTTCAAATGAAGTCAATTTCAGTGCCTGATTATTTAATTCTGTCACAGGTTAAAAGTAAAAAGCGCTGACAGGCAGACAAGTAAATGGCAAGGAAAAAAATTACCACTGTTCCTTGGAATAAGGACTTTGAGCAGTGAAAATATATAGTCTGTTTTTATGTAAAAGATATACCTTCATTCACTCACCCCAAAAAACTACACAGAGGAACCGATCACTCCACAAAGTGCAATCATCAAGAGAGCAGATAGCCAAATTGCAATGACAGGTTGAGAAAGAAAAAGAGAATTTCACCCAGTTCTGTGTGTGTACATATATATACTTTCATTAGTTAGCAATCTTTCTCCACACTCCCGCCCTCTCCCCTCTGCCACCCACCTCCTCAAAGGAAGAAAAAAAAAAAAAAAAAAAAACCACACTGAGTTTAACTAATTTACATACTATTTGACTTCAGCCGTTATGCAGTGCATTACTAGTAACATGCAACTTCAGGATTACAGCTAAACCCAATAAAAGTGGACTCAAGTAATATGTTAATCAAAACTAAAATACATAAACAAGTGATAACAAACGCAAAAAGCATGGTGACAGATTAAAATAAACATATACATTTTTAAAAATAAACATATACATTTTTTTAAATAAAAAAGAATTAGGTATCATGAACATCTGCTTCTCAAGCAGTCTTCAATGGTTTTATCATGCTATTTAATTTGTCTTTCCTATTTAGATGCAAAGGAAGTAAATTCCAAAACTGACATACCATAAACACTGGTGCTACTGATCATTTCTTGCTGGCAGCACAAAAAGCTGAATTGGATTTCTCACAAGCAGGAATTCCAAAGGTTGCTTTTCATTAAAGCCACTTTTCCTCTCAGCTATCAAATGTCACTGCCTTGAAACGTGGGCCCTTTCGTCAGGTATTCATTTAACCTACATGCATATAATTAAGGGGGAAAGCAACATCAACAAAAAGGGGATCTCAGATCACAGGAGAAGAAAGAAAGGAAAAAAAGCACATGACCAGGAATGCAAGTCCATGTCAATTTCACTCACTCCCATTGAAACTAACAAGAGCTCCGGGGAGGACGGTAATAGGATCAGTGGATTGTATATACCATTAAATTATACATCTTTCTCTCCCATTCCTTGCCAACAATACGCCCACCACGCTGTACCCCCTCCAAATGATGTGCTTACATTTTTTTTTTGCAACCGAGCTTGTGACATTTTTCTGGTTCCCCCAGCCACGAGATTGTAATTTAACCTCAACTTTTCGTGTGTGTGCAAGATTCTTATTTACACTTCTTATTTACTTAGAAGTTAGTTCCCGAAGAAAGTCTAGCCCCACCCTATGGCTCCGCTTTCTTTTTATTTTATTTTTGAAGTAAAAAAAAGATAGTAATAAGTAAGCCCAATATAGCGAAAAACGAGATTCTTTCAATCGCGAATTCTTAATCCCATACTATTGTTACAATGATTAAGCAGCTAAAATATGCATTATAATGTTTCAGGGCTACTTTGTACAGAGAAATTAGACAGCAGGTTGGCGTACCGAATAGAAACGAATGCAAATTAAATTTAATGTTTACGGCACAACTCGGAGATCTCTTTTTATTACAGTTCTTGGATCTATTTATATTCTTTAAAAATAAAACAAAAACAAAAACAAATTTAAACAGATGGTAGAAAACTACGAAGCTCCTCTTACCTGAACGCGCAGAGCGAGAACCCGATAGGTTAGCGTAGCATCGATCCGATGTGTTTGCTGATGAATGGAAGCTAGGGTTAAGTGAAGGTGCCTATGATTTGAAATCATTCCAAGTTTTTGAAGGGAAGACGGACTGCAGCCTCTGCCATGTTGGAATTTCAAACCCAAAACAGCTGCTTGGAAGGAGCCAGCATGCCAGAGGCTGAGCGCAGGCGCAGAGCGCCGCCGAGCCAAATTCAAATCACTTTCACACTAAGAGCCAAAGATCAGTTTTCAAAGGAGAGAGGGAGAAAGAGACCGAGGCTGCCGTGAGGGAGAGAAGACGCGAGGCAGTGGCGAGAGGCGGGCAGTGGAGAGAGACGGGCAGCGGGAGGACCGGGAGGGAGAGGGAGAGGCGCACGGAGCCCGCGGAACTGGAGGGGGAGAAAGGGAGGCGGGAGGCGAGCTGGCGAGCGAGCTAGAGACGCGCCAGAGATTCATGGGCAGGGAGGGCTCTATGGCCGCGCCGCGCCGGCCGGCCGCTCGGGTCATGTTACACGGCCGGGGCCGCCGCGGCCGCCCAGCCTCGCCGACGCGCTCACGCTGCCCGGAGGGGGCCCCGAGGTCATGATTACGCGCGCTGGGACTCGGAGCTCTCCCTGCCCGCACTCTCGGGAAGCCCAGCCTGAGGACAGGAGAGCGACGCCTTAGTGGGAAGGGGCCTTTCTCTCCCACGCGTGACCGGCCAGCCCTTGCGCTCATGAGCCAGCCTCGGAGGGCCCGGGACAGGGCTGCGCTACTCGCAGCCCTACGGGGCCCCTCCCTGCCAGCTCCGGCCCTCTGGACAGCTTCGGCCTGTCCACCCTTCCCCAGCCTCCCCTGGACTCCACGAACAGGACAAGGTCTGGCCCTGAGAGCCAGGACCTCTCCCTCACCTTCCCCTGGGCCCCCAGCACCAGCTAGAAAATGACTTTATCTGCCAAGAAGAGGCAACTTCGGGAGGAAAATCTGCATTAAGCCTGTTCTCCTCCCCCTCCTCCCTGTGAATAAATAAAATCATAAGTGTCTAGGTGTGCGGTCCCCTCTCAAGCTCCCTGGCTCCCCTCCCTACCTCCCCCAGGCGGCTCTGGCAGGGGAAAGCAGCGCCCCGGGGACCCCAGTGTGGGCTTGCTGGTGCGCAGGCATAGACGTTAGGCTTCTGCTTTCCCAACCCCCCTCTATGGAGCAATCTGGGGACCCAGGAGTGGGAAGCGAGTAGAGGCTTTGTGGTGCTGGGAGCTGAGGAAGAATGAAATGTGCAGTTGAGTGTGTTGCTCGCATCCCAGGGAGCAATGCAGTGCTGATTGTCTGTTGCTGAGATAGTCTTTTGTTCCGAACATAAGGTTTAAGAAACACACACACGTTTTCTGGGGTCTCTTGTTAGATGTAAATGTGCTGCATCCAGACGCTTACTATGCAGTGTAAGCTCAGTTGGTTTACTAATCACCCCGCCCCACCCCCAAACAATCAGGATCATTTGAATGGGAACCTCATTCAGACTTCTAGGCTGAGAGTATTGCCTTCAACCTATTTCATTCTAGACTAGCCAACCATCCAACTGAGATAATAAAGCAAACAATAACATTTGATCATGATGTCTACGAGATAATGTGCCTGGCAAAGTTCTTTAGGAATTGTAATGAGAAAGAGAGTGAGTTGGGTAATAATTTCTCTTCATTTTCATTAAATATGACTTTAATAGATAAATGGTGAGTTTATACTTCGGCCTGGTGGATATTCAGTCCACTGTATTTCAACTGAGCTAAGAATGAACGAGGCAAATTATGTATTGGACCAGGAGCCCATCAAGCTGAAAATGTTACCTTTGAAGATTGGAACCAAAACATTCTTGTTTAGAACTGATCCTCCTTGTAACTCTTTACATCTCCCCCAGTTTCTCTACTGTAGCTTTCTCTGCTGTAGTTTTTATAGCAGCTCTCCCGATACTGAAAAATCAGCTCTAATAAAAAAATACCAGACATATATACTTTGAAATTAATTTCATTCTCCTTTTGTGATTTTTCTTAACTGCGAATGGAGGCATTTAGTAAACGCGATAAGAAAGAAAAATTATTTTGGTTAAATCTAGGCAGATGATAGAATATAAAGACAAAAAAAGAGAGTGATTTAAGATCTTAACAAATATTTCTAAGGAATGAGAATTCTATTTGGAATAAATTTGACCTTTCTGCACATTTACCAAATAATAGAACTAGCCTTCAAAATAGAACAGAACTTTATTTTGATGTAACAGAGTACACTGAAACCCCTTTTAGTTATATTTTACAAGGCAGCATGAAAATGATATTATGGAAAATTGTTCACTACAGAGAAATAAGTGTAAAGAATATCTATGGGTCACTGTAGGATTAAGTACAGTCAAATTTAGAAAAAAAAATGTTAAGAACTCTTAATTTCTGTTATTGTCCATTTGTGGAATGACAGCCAGAAGTCCTCTGGACACACAGCAAATGCTGTCTGCAATTCATTCAAAACTGGTCTGTCCTTGTTTAAAAACTTCAGAGCTCATCAACCTTTAGCACTAGATTACTAGTACTGAATTTACAGTTCCTTGTGTAAATCAAAATATTGAACTATATATATATAATAGAATAGCTATTGAGTATAAAAATAATGTATTTTGATGACAGACATACCATTCGTTTGCAACATCTAAAATAAAATAATCCCTACTCTTTAAGAAAGAGAGGAAAAAGTGTGGTTAGCAAGTTTATTAGTAGATAATAACTAGTACTTTTTTCAATTCCTTTATATATTCATTTTGAATATTATAAAATCCATTGCTCAACATACCAATGAATATAATTAACTGTGGAATCAAAGAAAGGGAAAACTATTCAAAAGAGCACTGCATGTATTTACACAGAGTTTAAAAATTGTTCAAAATTACATATACTCTGGGGGAAAGAGACTTACATAATAGAATATACATTATGGGATTTGCATGACTAATAAGATCCACAGTGGGTTTGTCATTGTCCTACTTCTGAAATTTTTTTTTCTTTTAGGTATAAGCAAAAGTTGCTTTTCCCCGGTTACTTTAAGTAAAAGGAAATAAAATTTGACTATTTTTTTTTCATAGAGGTTTAATTGCTTTGTTTGCAATGTTTACAGTGGGTTTTTTGTTGCACTAAGAAAACTATCTTCACTGATATGACATGATTAAATAGCATTTTAGTGATCATCATATTCTATGTGCATTTATCTTTAAAACTTTTATTCAATAGAAATTCTCTAGCCATAACTGATGGATACCTCTATAATATATTCTATGAAACTTTTTTGTGACAACATAAAAATTAGAAGTGGAGCATGTAAAGAAGTTTAAATGAGCTTATCAAGGAAACAGTTAATATAGAGAAGCACTTATTTGACTAATTTTTTCACAATACGTCAGTCACATTTCTTTAGTTTTAATTTTTTAAATGTGGAGACATTAAAACAAAATGAACTGTTCTAGTAAAAACACTAATTTTTAATATATGTTATATTTTGTCCTGGGATATTTAAGAAAACCAGAAGAAAAATGAACATAAGTTTTATTTTTCTTCAGGAATGTGTGTATACTTGTGTGCCTTAGTGTTTGTGGGTATTCATCTCAAGCTAATTCAGAGGAGAAGAATTGCACTTTTCCCTTGTTCTTTTTCTCCATATAATAAAAACAACAATAACAAAAATATAGGCTAAGAAATAAACAAGATGATATTGAATGGAATTTTGCAAGTGGCGATATGCTTGCCTGCACTGGACGAAGGGTACTGTGAGCTAAGGTGGACACAGAAATGTGCTTTGCCTGTGTGACTTTTCCTTAGTATGTGCTTTTCCATAGGAAAGGGAAGGAAAAGATGGCTATAAGTAGAAGATGACAGAAGGAAGATTAGAGAGATGAGGATGAAGAGATACTTTAAATTCAGTACTAAACATTTTGATAAAACATTAAACTAACAATATCTTTTTTTTTAATCACTATATTTCAAAAAGTGTTCCAGGACTTAGTAGCTGTCTATTAAATCTAGACTTTTTTTCCATATTGCTCACAAATCCAAAGTAAACCTTGAAATGGTGAAATCAGTGATATAATAATTTTTCAATCATTCCATAATGCTGCAGTTTATTTTAAGCCTAATCATTTGTACTTCAATTACTCTAAGACTACTGAAAAGTTCTTATTATGCACCCCCCCCAAAATAAAAGATAATGAAGACCTTGACCTCATTGACAAAAATCACTCAAATTCTTCAGAACTACACTTAACTTTCAAATACTGTCAAATGTTCTCACTGATCTAGCCCTATGATGGAGAGAGAGGAACTAGTGGAAAATCCTATGATGGGTTCACTAAAGATATTTTCTTGGTTATACAGAAATAGTTTATTCTAATTACCTGAGGATTGTATTTTTTTTCATTTATATATAGTTGTAGTATTCTTACCTTTGCTGCCCCCACAGCCTGGTTTTGCATGATTCTCAATTTCATTCAAAAAGTACATCCTGAATACTTACTGTAGTTAAAAGTATTGCACCAAAAATTGCAAAAGAGTTAAAGAAAATTGGCCTTAACATTTTAAGGATGAGGCTAGATAAATATAGCTCAAAGTGAATATTATAAGTACACTAATCAAATACTTCTGCCCAGAAGAAGTTGTAGGTTTGTTCAGGAAGAAGAGGGCATCCTTTCTGGACTTTGTGGTTTCTATCTTATTCTCCACAGTACAAACTGCTTGTACATTGCGTATACTGGTTTTTTGTTGTTGTTTTGGGGGGGGTTATTTTGTTTGTTTGTTTGTTTATGCACTCTGTGCTTCTCTTGCCATTGTGCTCTCTGCCTGAAGTGATTTTTACCCTCCTCTTTTGTGGGCTAATTTCCTGGAGACTTAGAGCACTTACTTCCTCTAGGGACAAACCCCAGCCTTTCTAGGGAGTATAAGGTATTTTTCCCCAGGCATTCACTGAAATCTACATCTTATCTGTATCTTTACATCATTTCAGAAGTATCCTTAGGTTTGACTGCTCCAGCAGATTCTGAGCTTCTTGAAGGTAGGCCATCTTTCATCTTGTTTTTCCCCCAGTGCCTAAATGAATAAATGGCAATCCTGAATAAATGGCTACTGAGGAAACTAATGAGTTGATGCATAAAGAAAATAGATATGAGTGAAGGAAGATAGAAAATTTGGGGTGAGATCTCTGCAGGAAACAGCTGATAGTCTAGTTTGGCTGAAACTTTGCTTAACACCAGTAGAGAATGGGAAATAAGGAAATCAGAATTGGGAAACGTGTTGCAGAAGAACTCCATTGAGTCTCTGTCAGAGAGGTTTGCATTTGATAGGTAGATAACAGGGAGATTGGGAAGATTTTTAAGCAAGAAATTTAGATGGGCTTTAAGAAGATTAGAGTTAACAGAACCCTGGCTTTAAGAAGACAAATTTAACAGAACTGGAAATGGGGAGACCAGCTGGGAAGTTATTGCAATTGTCTATCATTTTCTGGTCCCTCAAACTGTCAATCTTTCTTGTAGGGTTTGGAGATATGCTTCCTTACCTTTTTTATAGATGTTCTATTTGTATTGATTGCTCAATACTTCACGTTCATTTTGTAATATTACAAAATGTCAGTGTGTTTAAAGGCATTCATTTAATGTCAAAGATATAAAAAAGGACAATGCATTGGAATTGAATTTTTTTCCTCTACCTGAACATAGTCTTTTGACTCATTATTCTGCCTCCTTCCTTGATGAGCACTTTACAATTAGTTCCACTCACACTGTGCTTTTAGCTTAGAAGGTATTGCACTTTCAAGAGAAGTAATAATCAAAGATAGGAAAGGTCTTCTCTGTAGTATGTTTGAACAAGCAAAATAAATTTGTTTTTTATATACTGAATAAAAATATAAATGTACATTTCCTTCATTTGAAGTATATTAAAGTTTCCTAAGCAGGGCTTTTAATTCATTTAAAACAGCATTAGGTTAGGTGGGCTGTTGGTGCTTTGAATTAATGTGCAAGCTGTTAATCTCCGTAGACCTGGATTTAAAATTAGACAAAGCAATAATTAGTTTGGCACCATCATTTCACTACCCAGAGGGTAATAATGTAGGTCATAAAATACTACAGCCTGGCACAAGTTTTTTTTTTCTTTTTTTTTTTCATACAAAACAAGATCTAGTATAGGTGGTAAAAATATAAGAAATTATATATATATATATATATATATATATATATATATATATATATATATATATATATATATATATATATATATATATATATATATATAATATATAAGGATGAGGCTAGATAAATATAGCTCACAGTGAATGATTGTCACTAGGAAGTACAATAGCTTGGCTTTTGATGTATGCTGCATTATTCCTAAAGAGACCTAATTTCATAAATTCTTATCAGGTTTTCCTGGTTTAAGGTGAGTCTTTCCCCTCTAAGTGATACAAAGAAATCTTCATAGTTTCTCTCAGTGGCTGCTTTTCTCCCCTCTGTATTATTTTCCCATACATCATTTATCCATTTAGTCATAGAATTAAGATTTTAATTCATACTATGCTCTTATTTTACTGAAGTTCTTTTCCTATTTTGCCATTTTGTTACATTATAAGAATGTTATACTGTAAATATTTTTAACATATAAAAGTATTGCATTCAAGTAAGTGCTTACCATATATACCTTGATTTGTTTTCATGGCAAATGACTACTGGCAATATCAATAATTCAAGAACAGAAACAATGAAAATACAGAGGAATTGCATTTGGATACCTCTTCCTGTCAATCATCCTTGCCAGATTCCTATTTGAACATTCTGAAAATGAGGAAGACATCAGGTCTAGCCTTAAGTATGAGTAATAGTTTTCTATTTTCTTACACTGCTCACCCCAATTGAGCTTTTAAAGCACAGGTATCTTGGGTAACTCTATATAGCTTACTATTTCAAGCTATGGAAATAATGTTTTAATATTGAATTGAAAATATATTTCAAACAATATACATGTTCATATTTTCTATTTTACATAAAGCAATATGCAAGCACCTGTTTGTATCTATAGAGATTATTCAATGTATTAGATGAGTACATTCACAAATCATTTAAGTTGAGCTTTTCAAGTGATGTGAGACACTGATACAAACTTGCTAATGATAATTATAGAACTGATGCTGATTTAGTCATTTCAAAAAAGCCACGGAGGCATAATTAGTGTCTGAATGGCCTCAATATTGCATTATTAGGAGGCTAGGGTGAAACTTGAAATGAGAACATCAAGGCTGATAACAGAAAAGAAAACATGAAATACATACATAATTCATTCTGGGATATTATAAATGTTTCTAACCAGAAACAATAATTTGCAGAAAGCATCTCATGTACTGGAGCCAACTGCAATCATTTGGTCAACCTGTTAAAGATCAAATAGTATATTCTTAGCTATTCTCAGTGGTGTCTTTGTAATAAAGTAGCAGCAAACAGACATTGTTTGCTTCTGGTCACTTTTAAAGAATGTTCAGTTTATCAGTAGGGACTTTAATCTCAACCTTAATAGAGTACAAAAGCAGCCTTGTTCCTGTGCTTCTCTCCTTAAGGCCACAAGCCATGTGTGTCTTTTTTTTTTTTTTTTTAATTTAAAAGAAGCAAAATAAAATTCCCCTTTTGAGAACACTAAATGTTCTGGGTGCTTCCCCCCACCAAGAGGAATTTTTATTCACCTTTTCTTTCTTTCTTTCTTTTTTTGATGCTTTACTTCTGCCCTTCTTGCTGATACACAGATGTTCCACCATTCTTCAGAATCATCACAGGACTGAATACATACAGAACCCTGATTAAGTACCCTTGCCTGTGACCCTTGCCTGCTTGACCATTATCAAGGGTTGGTGGTTGCTGTGTTGGTTGACTTAAGCATTATAAATATCCCCAGTTTTGAATTGTCACCTATTAGGGGGCAATGCAAATGAAAAATTACACCTGAATCACATTGAACACATAAACAGACGGCACTGTTAGTCATTGTTTCTCATTAGCATAAGCATACAGATAATCACACAAAGGCATCTTTAAATATTATCTTCCTGGCTATTTGCAATGTGATTTTCAGTTTTGTTATTATTTCATTTCCCAAAATTCCAAGTTTTGAGTTGTATTGAATGGGAAAAATCTGGGTTGCAGTTTAGTACTATCATAAATACTGTTCCTTCATTTCCCAATGTGTCTTGCTCTCAGAACAATCAGATTTCCAACTATCTGGGTGAAAAGAGAGAGAAAAGAGACATGTAAGTATGGTAGTAAAAAAGAGCATAAAAAATGAGCATTTGGAGTAAGTGGGGTTATTATATCAATCAAATAAGTTTCAGAGGGTGAAACTACATGTTGGTCTCCCAAGTATAACAGCCAACACATTTAATTTTTAAAAATGAAGTTAGTATATTTGCTATTGTTTCTCTAACAGTATAACAACTGCTAAACACTGAATGTATCCTATGCCATATGTAAATTCAGAATTATTGATGTGGAATTCCATGGTGAGACGCTCTGGGGTATCCTTGGTTGGATTTGCTTGTTTTGTTTCTCATGTCCTCATCATACATACAAGCAGTTCATCTTCCTATCCCTCCCTTTCCATATTGATAAGTGGAGAAGCCAAGTCCATCACTTTCAATAAGGATGTTTTTGGCTGTGAGTAAAGAAAAAAACAACCAAAAAACAACCAGTAGCTCTAGTACTAACAGGTTCTTAATAGAAATTTGCGGGTAGAGCAGTTCTCAGGTTTCTCCTCTACAATCTGCAACATTTTGGTGGTATTTGTTATACATTATGGGTGCAACAGCTTCACATGTCTCATGAAACAAGACTGTATCCCGGGGGGGTTTCAAGAGAGCAGAAAAGAAATGATCAGCACTTGTGAGTTAGAAACAAACCCCTTCTCTGTGAGTTGAACAACAAACAACAAAAACAACAACTATAGAGCAACTGCCAGTTGAGGTAGGTGACTGGGAAAATGTTGAAGTTCAAAAGTGGACAAAGACATGGAGAAACCCAGAGACTCAGGGTAGCAAAAAAAGTGAGAATTAGAGCTCTAGAGCCAAAGGTGAGCCAGAGTGCCAAAGGGTAGGGTAGTGGAAGAAAAGAGAGCTGATCCCTTCAGAGTACATTTCTGTTAGGGGAACTTTGCATTCTGTACTAGCTTACATTGATGAACAAGGCAGCTTAAAGCTATCTGAAATGGTTTTGTCCCATACAACTCTTGCAGGTCATCTGGTAAACAGCAAAAAAGGAAAGGGTAAATAACCACCAGACTTTACTCTCCTCAAGAGGGGCTTAGCCTAAGAAAATGCGGAAAGAATTATTGATCAGCATAGGTAGTAAGCATCCACTCTTGCCCACATGGTCAACTACCTCAACAAAGACAATACTTTCAATTTTTTTTTTAATGAACATAATTTATTTTATTTTTGTGTGTGTGGTGCTGAGGATCGAGCTCAGTGCCTCATGCATGCCAGGCAAGCGTTCCATGACTGAGCTACATCCCCAACCCCATACTTTCACTTTTTATTAAGATTTTTTTTTTGAGGCCAGGCATAGTGGTGCATACTTTAATCCATATGACTCAGTAGATGGAGGCAGGGATTTCACATGTTCAACGCCAGACCCTGACTTGAAATCAAATTAAAAACCTGGAAATATAACTCAATGGTAGAACACCCCTGGGTTCAATCATATATATATATATTTTTTTTTCTTTGTTTATATATATATATATATATATATATATATATATATATATGAACAAAGAAAAAACATTGCTCTTTGATTCATGTATGTATAGTTTTGTATAAATACATGTGTATACCTCTATATGAATATATATATATATACATATATATATTTATACTTTTATACATATATACACATATGCATTTTTTTCTTTTAATTTTCACATCTTTTCTTTTTTTCTCCATCTTTTTGTCTTTTGGAATTTTCTAATTTTTCTTTTGCTTTTCTTTCCCTATCTTTCCTGTCTTAACTAATTTTACTTTGATTATTTTTTAACATTTTAGGTTGTTCTATATTATTTTTGCCCCTGCTAGTCTTGTTGAAATTTGGATGATGTTATGGATATTGTTGTTTTTAAGTGATTTTTATTTTATGTCTTTATCTGGTCTGCTTCTATTTGTTGTGGTTATTTTTATTTTTTTCTCATTCTTTATAGTCCTGGGAAATATCCTGACACTTAGATCCTATTGAATAAAAGGCTTGTCACTGAACTACATGTTCAGCCTAGGTAATAGGAATTATGACCCAGTCCCACTTACACCTCACTGGATTCTTCAATTGGAAAATAAGGGAGACAGAAATTTCCAGCTGACAAAATGGCCTCAAGTATGTATGGCATGGGAGGCCTAAAGACCTACTCCTGGACATTCATCACTATTACATAGCAGGGAAAAACAACACAAATAACATGGTCATTACACCTATAAGGTTCATAGGTTGCTGCCATATCCTTTTTGAACACACATTGCAGTCTCAACATAACTCCCTGATACAACAGAAGGACCCCACTTTGTGAGACATACAAAGAAAGTGGAATGCTCAGGTACTGACACAGTGTGCCTTATATCAAAATTCACTAACCACACCTAAATAAGCAATAGGGAAATTACACTACACAGCCCCATTACAATTAAACTCAACACTACACAATGATCTGATATCCCAGGACACTTGGTCAAGAATAAGCCATTCCTTAAATCTTCACATAAATATGGAAGAAATAATTATACCAACAGGTTGAAACAACTCAAAATAGAAATGCAAGAAATATTACAACAATACAACATTACTCTTCCAAAAGTTCATAACTGTTCAATAACTGATTCCAAGGATACTGAAGTAGATGAAATGCTGGACAAAGAATTAAAAAAGTATTATGTTTAAAATGATCAATGAATTGAAAGAGGATACAAATAAACAGCTGAATGAATTAAAGAAGACAATTAGAGTATGCAAGAGCAATTCAATAAAGAAAAAATTCTGTAAAAGAAGCAATGAGTAATTCTGAAAATACAAACCTCAATAAGTCATATAAAAATTCAATCAAAAGCTTCACTAATACAATAAATCAAGCTGAACAAGGAATATCAGAGCTTGAAAAAAGGATGGATCAACTAGTACATTCAGACAGTAAAAAAAATAAGAAATAATCAACAGATCATACAAAATCTATTGGACACCTTTAAAAGACCAAATGTATGAATAATAGGAATAGACAAGGGAATGGAGGTATACACTAATGGCATAGAAAATCTAGTCAGTGAAATATTAGCAGAAAATTTCCCCAATATTGGGAAAGATAGGGACATGCAGGTATAGGAGGCATTTAGAACCCCAAATAGACATGACCAGCAAAGAACCTCTTCACTACATACTATAGTTAAACTGCCAAAAGTAGAGAAGAGAAAAAAAAATGAAAAAAAAATGAAGAACTGATAGAATAGCCAAGTTTCATATAAAATCAAACCTGTCAGAATAATAGCAAATTTCTGAGCTGAAATTCTAAAGGGCAGAAGGACATGAAATGATGTATTTTAAGCTCTGAAAGAAAATAACTGCCAACCTAAATTACTATATCCAGTGAAGTTATTCTTTAGAATTAAAGGAGAAGTAAACACCTTCTAAGAAAAGCATAAAGTAAAGGAATTGAAGACCACTAAACTAGCACTACTAAAAGTACTTAAAGAAATCCTAAACCCAGAAGGGACAAAAGATAAACACAATCACAAGATTTCAGGAGAAAAACAAATTACTCTAGAAGAGTAGATAAGCAAAGGAGAATCAGAAAAGGATTAAATATTACTAATGCTGAAAGGCATCAGAACACTATTATGAATCAGGGAGAAAGAAACAAACATAGATAATTCAAAACAAACCAGAAAACCACAAAACAACAGGCAGTAATACAATTTTTTCAATAATAACCCAGAATGTAAATGGTCTAAGTCTCCAATTAAGACTGGAGATTCAAACTGACTCATTAAAATAAAAAATAAGACTCAACACAACAATTTCTCTCTGCAAGAAACACACTTCACTGGAAAAGAAAGACAGGCTGACAATGGAAGAATGAAAAGCAACATTCCAAGCAAATGGAATATGAAAGCAAGCAGGAGTAGCCACATTTACATCCATCAAAACAAACCTCAAGCCAAAATTGGTCAGAAGAGACAAAGAAAGTTACTACATATTGACCAAATGAACAATTAACTAAGAAGATATAACTATTATATATGCACCAAATGTCAGAGCATCTGACTTTATAAAACATAATACTAGACACAAAGAGTTCGATAGAATACTAGAAATAAAGGGAGTGATAGACTCGAAGACAATAATAGTGTGTGACTTCACCCCCACACTCTCACCAATAGGTAGATCATCCAGACAAAAATTAACCAATAAAAACTGTCTTTAAATGAGTTAAATTACAGTATATGCCAAATGGTTTAAAGCAAATTTCTGAGCAGAAACTCAAAAGATCGTGAGAGCATGAAATGATGTATTTCAATGGCTGTATATCAAATTCAACAACACAATAAAAGGTTTATGCATCATGATCAAGTTGTTGTTTCCACTCTAAGGATACAAGGATAGTTTAATATCTGCACATCATTTAATGTAATATAGCGTATAAATAAAATCAAGGATAAAACTTGAATGATGATATTAGTAGATACAGAAAAAGAACTTTTGACTAAATTTGACTTCCTTTCCTGATAAAATCTCTGAAGAAACTAAGCATTGAAGGATCATACCTTAACTTAATAAAGACTATGTATTATAAGCCCATAGCCAATATGATACTGAATGGGGAAAACCTGGAATCTTCTAAAATCTAAAATCTCACTACTTCTACTCCATGTAGTACCTGAACTTTTAGCCAGATCAATACAGGAAAATAAAAAATATATATATACAAAGAGATAAAAACAGAAAAGAAGGAAATTAAACTATTATTATTTGTAGGCGATATCCTTCTCTGCTTATAAGACCCTAAAGACTCCACAAACAGACTCATAGAATGGATAAAGAAGTTCAGCAAAATATTAGGACACAAGATCAACACACAAAAATCAGAAGCTTTTCAATATACTAACAACAAACTCACAGAGAAAGAAACTGTCCCATTCAGAATAGTCTAAAAAAAAAAAAGAAAGAAAAGAGAAAAGAAAAAGCCCTATAAAGTAAACCAAGGAGGTGAAAAGCCTCCAAAATAAAAGTTATAAAACACTGAAGAAAAAAATTTAAGAAGCCACTTGGAGATGGAAAGACCTCTCATGTGTAAGGATTGAGAGAATATTATTGAAATGACCATACAACCAAAGTGATCTACAGATTCAATGCAATGTTCTTCAAATTATCAATGACATTCTTCAGAGAACTAGAAAAGAAATCCTCAGATTCATGTGGAAGCACAAGACACACCAAATAGCCAAAGCAAACTTGAGCAAAAAGAGCAATGCTAGAGGCATTACAATAACTGATTTAAAAATATACTATGGAGCCATAGTTACAAAAACAGCATGGTACAAGCCTTAAAACATGCAAATAGACCAATGAAATATAATAGAGGAAACAGATAAAGCCCTACATTTACAGCCATCTGAGTCTTGACAAAGGAACCAATACATACATTGGAGATAAGACAATCTTTTCAACAAACAACACTGGGAAAAGTGGATGTTTATATGTAGAAAATTGAAACTGGATTGATCTCTTTCATCCTGTACAAAATTCAAAATGTATCGAGGACCTTAAAGTAAGAAAGAAAACTTCAAAGCTACTAGAGCAAAATCAAGACGGAAACCCTTCAATATAATGTCACAGTGATTTTCCCAATAGGATGCCAATAGCTAAGGAAATAAATGCTAGAATTGACAAGTGAGATTACATCAAATCAAAAAGCTATTGCACAGTAAAGGAAAATCATCAGAAGAATATAAAGACACCTACAAAAGTGGAGAAAATCTTTGCCAGCTATTCACCTGACATATGATTAATATCCAGAATACACAAAGAACCCAAAATAGTAAACAACAAAAGAGCAAATAATGCAACCAAAATGATCTGAACAGACAATTCTCCAAAAAAAAAAAGTACAAATGGTTAGTAAATATATGAAAAATGTTCGAAAATTTTACCCATTGGGGAAATGCAAATCAAAACATCATGGCAATTCCTTCTCATTTCAGTCAGAAAGAATTTTTATCAAAAAAAAAGTAAAATATAATACATGCTGGTAAGGATGCGAAGAAAAAGGAAGCCTCATCCACTATTGGTAGGACAGTAAACCTAGGATAGGGACTGTAGGAAAGTGGTATGGAGGTGATTCAAAATCTAAAAATAGAACTACAAAAGAAGAAGAACAACAACAACAAAAATACCATGTCATCCAACTCCTGGGTATCTTTCCAAAGGAAATGAAGCCCTGTGTATGCTCCTGGGTATGTTCCCAAAGGAAATGAAGCCCACAAACATGTTTGTTTATTGTGGCATTATTTACAACAGTCAAGATATGCAGTCAACCTAGGTGTCTGTTGACAGACGAATGGGTATAAAAATCTGGTATACATATATACACAATGCAGTTTTAACTCAGCTATAAAGAAAAATGAAATAATGTAATTTGCAGGAAAATTTATGGCACCGGAGATTATTATCCTGAGCAAAAATAACCAGAAATAGATAAATATAGCATGTTGTTTCTCATATGTACAAACTTTAAAAAATTAAAATAAAAATAAAAAGATGCCCTGAATGTAGAATAGGGACTGTTACAGGATGGGAAGGTGTCGGGAGTTGTCCTGGATTCAGATGCCTTTAAGTCCTGATGCACCAGATTCTGAACAATTATTGCCTTCAGTCTGGCAGGGTAATGCCATGTCACAGTAACTTGTGTGTTACCCCAACTTGGATAATAAGGCGTGGCTTCAGGAGTAGGCGTCACCGGCTGGGGCTGAGTTATACTCATCTGTTCCTTTGTAATCTTATCCCTTTGCCCTTTTGGGGATAGAATGTTCCTTGGAACCACCCCTTGTGTGTCCCCTATATAAGAATAAAGAAGTCCAGTGTCTTTCTCTCTTTCCATGGACCCTTAAGGTCAAAGAACCAACACAGATTTTAAAAAGTTACTTCTGTGTGTTTGTGTGCGTTTTTTGGTCGTTGTCTTAAGTTATTGTAATAGTCAGATTTTCTGAACCCAGCATTAGGTCACCAGCTAGGATAGATGGCAATAGGAAGGGCATAGAGGGCAAGTGGGAAATGGAAGGAGGGCACAAGAGGGTAGAAGGGAGAATAGTGCATGTATTTTCTAGTAACAGTTAAGCCCATCAATTATATAAAATTATAATTATAATAAAAACACCTTATCTAGTGGAATTAGAGTACATCCTAAACATATCTATTATTATTTTTAAGGAAACCTTAACCAAGATGCAATCAATGGAGTTACCATTGTTGGGTCACATTATTGTGACCATTATTGGGTCACATTTCTGTGCCTAAACTAGGCGTGGTAAGAGGAGTAAGACTCCTAAGACTGGCTTAGATCAACCATAAGTCATTTCCTATTCTGTGAAAGGAGTCACACATTGATAAACCAATACAAATGTATTTGAGGAAAAAAGCAACAGAGGTGGTCCTGGTGGTGATGGAGTTTATAGAATGGCTGTGTAGGACGACCATTCTGCACAATGCAAGTAATCCACTTTTGACTGTGGTTCTTGTGAACAGTGCTTTTAGAATTGTGGTACTGCACAACTGAAACAACTGTCTACATAACCTGTATCTGAACAACAAGAATAGCCCATTACATTTGTCATGCTTTGTAGCCCATCTGGATACTTCATGATCTAATTTATATCTTTATTTTGAGAATCTGCTTTTCATAAGTTCCAACAGTTCATAGCATGGGTGAGAGGCCATCATTTCAGAAGCAATCAGGGCTGTGAGATGTAGAAACTATTATTCTCAACATCAATTAAAATGCTTAAATTCTTCAAATCTAAGCAAATCATGGAGAATCTGATTATCTCTAGATAATACTAAGATGAATAAAGAGATTGTTATCAAGTTTTTAAAAGTTCAAAATAATAAAACATTCAGTTGGACATATGGTACACACATAATAGATACTTGCTGAAAGAATGACTGACTGAATGAAAGAATAGAGTTACATCGACTTGATGAAGAAACCGCTAATTAAGAAAAATTTAGGTACAGGGACCTGGTAGTCCGACTAGCCATTTTCATTTCCTTGGAGACAGGAGGAAATCTAAAAGCAATTGCAACAGGAAGATTTTGGGATAAAACTGCCCTACCAGAAAAAGAATTGGAACATTTGGGCCATGTAAACAAGATCAATTAATAAACCCAGGAATTTTAATAAAAGAATTAACTTTTGTCCATGATGATGTTAAACTTATCAGCTGTTGTATCACTGTAGTGACAGACTGATAAAAAAATAATAATTAGATGCCTTTCACCTCCAATGATTTTAAAAAACTTTGCCAATATTTTCCTTTCAGAGTAAGAAAGGATAATACAAACAGGGAAAATTACAACATGTGCAGAAACACGGCTTTAGCTATACCTAAATACTACAGGTATTTCAGAAATATCTATCTGTAAAGATTGTTTTAAAAATAGAAAGAATGCTTTTTTGATTATTATAATTATACCTTTTAAAGAGTTTGAAATCATGCTCATGTCATACTCTAATGAGGGCCATTTGTACTTCTGCTGCCATAGCAATAGTAACTTTCCTTCCCTGTTTCCTTTTCCATTTCCCCCCAAAACATCCTAGGTTTTTTTCTTTGCTATCATCAAACATGCATTATATCTTACAAAATCAGTGTTGGCTATGTATTAAAGCAGACATTGTATCTAAGGACAAGGAAATATAGACACAAATTCTAGCCAGCACAAATTGAACTTTTGCTAAGATTTTTTGTTTTTTTAAACAAAGTTACTTTAGCTCTCCAGGATCTAATTCTTATACAGTCAAAACAGACCCAGCTGAGATTCAAGGAAATCTTGGGTTTTTCCAATTTTTTAGCTGTTTTGGAGATTTATTGAATCTCCTCTTTCCCTTATTATTGTCTTCTTTTGGTGAGTACTCCAGGTCTTGTTTTGGATGGGAAGGCTGATGTTCCACATCCATATTCTGTCTTCCCTGGGATTTAATTTCCTGTGTTCAGTCTTGGTGGTCCTATCTGCAATAGCTTTCCCTGATGTGATCATGTAGTCCTCACTTTGTGTGTTCCAAGTTGCCTCTTTTCAAGGTGTCCCATCAATACCTCTGCATGTTTCTCTTGGTGTCTTAAATTGCTCTCACCTTTTCTGTGTCCCTCTTAGGGGTTTCAGAATCTTTTGGATATTTTTCCATGTCATGCCTTGGTATCTGCTCTTTGAGAGTGTGTCTTTACATCTGATCCTGTAGGCATCTTACTCATTGCTCCTATTCAAAAGTGGCATCATAATGGCACCAACTTCTTTAAGAAAAAGGATTGGAGAAAAAAAAATTTAAAAATAATTAAAATAAAAAAAATACTTAAAAATAACAATAAAAATAATTAAAAATAACAATGACTATGTGTAAATGGCAGAAAGAACAATAGAGAGAAAGGAACAGGGGGAGGGGAGAAAAGGGGAAGGATAGGTACTTGGGTCTGAATTAGAACATTATATATTCCATGCTTTTATAATCATGTCAGAATGGATTCTACCATCATATATAACTAAAAAATAAAAGCAATAAAGTGTAAATTTGCATAAAATTAATGAACCATTCAGAGCTGTCTCAATATGTCTCTTGTTAATTATAAGTAATATTTTTTTTTCCTAAAAAAATTAAAAAGAAGAAAATATTGGAGGTTGAAGGAGGTCTCCACAACTGTGGCTAAACTTGAACCTTGTTTACTTCTGGTTTTTGCCCAAAATTCCCTTTCTACCACTATCTCTTTCCATTTCTTGTCTTTCCTCTACTTCAGGTGCTATTTCTAATCATTCTCTGTATTTTCAAGAGCATCTTTTACTTTATCTTATATTCTTTCCAACAGTGATATATATATATATATATATATATATATATATATATATATAAAAACTCCATTCTGCATTCTTAAAGCCTCTTATTTTTAATTTGCAAAAACAGAATTTCTCTCAAAATCATGTCTTTTTCCCATACCTTTTATATAAGACTATTTTTTTCTGGGATTGGAATTCAAATTTGAGATTTTGAAAATGATACAGTTTGAATGGTGTAGTGAGAGTAATAGATAAAAAGAATAATGTGAGAGATGTCCAAAATAAAAGATGTTAGTATCTCAAAATAGGATCAGGCTAGCCCACCATATTAGCATGCTAGGTTGAAAGAAGTCTCTAGGGAAAAAAAATCTCAAATTCTCTCAGAAAAATAGCCAAGTATTAATTGTTTCCACATATTTTGCCAGGATAGTATTTAGAACCAATTGTTGGGTAATATTTCAGTTACAGGGCAGAGCTGAACATAACAACAAGCAGCTACATTATGTTTTATTTTATTATTTTTTATTTTCTGCTGATTATTTTATTGCTTATATCCAACAGCCTGAAGGTCATCTTTATGAATGAACAGACTAGAAATTGTGGATCACCCATTGAGTGAGGTTTTCTAACTTATTTCATGTGATTTTTAGGATAGTATTATTAATTGTATTTTCAGGTAAGAAAACTGAGTCTCAAAGAAGATGAATGATTTGCAGGACAGCTAGAATTCTAGTAAATGGCAGTACTAGGCATTCTACCCAGTTCTATCCTGCTCCCATGTCTCTGCACATTTTATTACACCATGCTCTTGTCCCTCACACTTCTAGTGGTGTTTTGTCCCTGTACCTTGCTAAACTTCATTCTAGTATCTACATGCCTGGAATCAGTGTCAGGACTGCTAGGAAATTGCTCAATATTTTTCAGACTTGTACAGGCTAAAATTTCCCAACCTAAAATTAGATTTGAAGTTACTCACTCATGCTGTAAAGCCAAGCTGAAACACTGTGCCATGGAGTTCTCCTTGTTTATTGTTCAGTTAAATTGACAGGTCTTGATGACAGGTGTTTTCTTTTCTTTTTTTTTTAATATCAACAACTGATTAAATTGATAGAGGTGGAAGGACACTAAGTCAGACCAAATATCTTTCTATTTTTTAAGCCATTATCTTAGGTTTGGGAAATATTCATGATTCAAAATATGTAAATTTTTCAATAATTAAATTTTCACTCTTATTTCTTTGACTAAATTAAAAATGATAAACATAAAGGTGACTCAGACACATCACCATATATACATAAATATGTGCATATGTAGTTATATATATATATATATATATATATATATATATATATACACACATATATATATATATATATATATAGTTTTTTGTCTACATTTCTTCTTTTTCCCTGAGTACTGACATTCTTTTAAGAAGCAGTCATCATTTTCAGAAAATAATGATATGTATTGAGGAATTCATTCAAATATGAGGTTAAAATTGAAGCAAAATTATATGTGTGTACATGCGTATAATTCAATATATTATATATGTGTACATATATAATGTGTACTTTAGAAAAATGGACATTTCTCTTTATCCAATAAAACAAAATAGAACTTCAGAACTAAATCTTTGCAAATAAATCTTAAAACTGGAAGAGAGATTTAATGTAAGCAACATTTCTCAAAGTGTGCTTTAAATCTTCTATGTAGTACGATTCATCTGAGAAAGTTGCTGGATCCTATTTCAGACCAACTAAATCTTGTAGGAAGAATTCTGGATTCTGATTTTAACAAGCCCCAGGGATGATTCTTTAACAGACAAATTTGAGTACTTTTCCTCTGGGGCATAGATCTAAAACATCCCCATCCTCAAGTGAATCTCATTTATCAAACTGAAAGTAGTGTAAAGTTGGTTGCAGTGTCACACACCAGTAATTGCAGCTACTCAGGAGGCTGAGGTAGGAGGATTGAAAGTTTGAGGGCACTCTTGGCAAGTTGGGGAGTCCCTATTTCAAAATCAAAATATAAAAAGGTCTGGAGATGTAGTTCAGTGATAGAACACACCTGAGTTCAATCCTTAGTACTAGAGAGAAAATTAAAAGTAGCTTGAATCCTTTTATTTGGGATTTCCTTCCTTCTTTCATCCCTTCCTTGATATACAGTCTTTATAGATGAATATATAAGAGAGAAAGAGGAAATTAGTCTATTATCTGATGGCAGATAAAGTGTTGTTCCTCTTTCCAAAAATGTAATTCTCCTCCTTGCCCTACTTGGAGTATAGATGGATCCTCTATTCTCACACCCAGCAATAGCAATATCTTAGTCATAGCTAAGCCTTTGCTTCTTTAGGGGATCTTTCTTTTCTAGTAAGAGACAATAGGTTCTTTTAATCTCTTAATCTTTTCTGAATTTATTTTGGTTCCTCTTTTAATGAATCTCAACATGATGCACAGAACTATAAAATGCATTGTAGCACTATGAAGAGATGTACAAATAGCAGCGATATATCTTTTATCAGAGCATTTTGTAATTGAATTTCTGAATATTTTCTGCATTGATGTTTACATTCTTTTATCTGCCTTTATACTTTCTTAATGATGGATTCCATGACTGGCAGAGATGGAAATTACCTGTGTGCGGATGGATTGCCAGTCCTCTTAGCAAGTAACCTCTATATATGCCAGCATGCACATATGCATATACAATTCTGGCAAAATTTCAGTAGTCTTCCTGTGTTTATAGCTTAAGCTTCATAAACCTCCAATGTCTTCCTGAATCACAAATGCAAAGGAATTTCCTCTCATGTTTTCTGCTTCCCTATATAAACTATCATTAAACATATGTGTATATTTTCTGGTCTGTTTCTCATCTCACACTTTTAAATACTCCTTAAAGACAAAAATTATTTTCATGACATTATCAGATCCCCAAACAATTCCTGATATAAAGTTGACATTCATTAAAATTTTTTGAATAAATGATTAAAAATAGAATTATTTTAAATGAGACCAATCTTGTAATTTTATTAATTATTCCTTGAGGATGGGAACTTACATGTGAATATTCTACTTATTCAATAAATATTGAACAAATATTAAAACAATAAATAAATAATATTTTTTGGAAATGGAAGAATTTTGTTTATAATAGAGCCATCATTTCTATTAAATAAAGCAACTCTATTAAAGACATACTTAAATACATTTACACCTATGTATATTCTTATGTTATGAATCATTTTATATTTAACTTCCTTCTTTTTAAACTTGAAAAATAGAAAAAATATTATTAGTGGCCACCTACTAAATATCATTTACAAGAATTATACTGAATTATAGTATATGATTTCTAGTATGATGTGTGTGTGTAGTTTTAAAAATGTAATTATGTGTATATTTATTTTTGAAAAAGAATCACATACATAGCCCCATAGTTTTCCAGAATAAATGGGTTTATAGAGAAAGCACAAAAAAAGATACATAATTTTTATAAACAAATATAAATCCAATAGACATATTTCTTCATTAATGTCTTCATTAAAGATGAAGTTTGTTTCTAGAATTAGTACAGAACTGACCATAAGAATGAATGACATAGGTTAGTGGTTAATACGTTTGTGTTCTTTTTTCTCACTTTTCCTCTCCTTGCTGTCTTCCTTCTTCCCCTTTATTTTAACCTCTCTTCTTACTATAATTATTATTTTTTAAAACAACTCTCCATCTCAAAAACAGGCATAAAAAGCATGATTGTGAAGGAACACTGACTGAATCATTTGTCTCCCATGGAAGAACCATATGAACTCTTCTAGTCAGACGATGCTTGCTAGGATTCAAAGGGAAAATTGTGTTAGCCATAATTTCATTATTATATTCTCAAGCAGATGAGTCACTAAAGGTACCACATCTACATCTCCAGAAAACACAATCCCATTTGAATATTGAACCTTTGTGTTTGCCGGAGCCACATACTACTGCAGATTTGATTGGTGACAAGTAAATAGAGGCATGAAAGCTTCCTAATATTCGAAAATGCACCTGGGAATTTCTACCCAACACTCATTCTCTCCATGGCAGATGCCTGTCTTTCAGCTTAAGCAAAGATGCCAGGATTTTATTCTACAGAATTTTACCTTAATTCCTCTTTGTAACCTACAAATAGAAATGAGTCAAGAGTGAATTAGAGATAGCGACGCAGGGATACAGCGCTGCAGTTTCTGCCAGCCGTGCAAGCACCGTACTCAGGGCTGAATTCTGGGTTTGAGACGGGGGAAGGAAGCGGTCCATCTCGGTTCTCCACACCGGTCAGACCACAGAGGAGGCCAGCAGCCACCATGTTGGAAAGCTGACGTCACCATCCCTGTTTTCGACTGACCGCAGCTCATTCAGCCATAGAACAGGTAATTTCAGGCTGCCATTCGCCTGCGGCTTGCAGACAGATTGCTAGGGTTCAGTGCCTGGGTGCTTCTTAGAACCTGATCTTATCGGAGCGAACACCGAGCGCGGGGCGGCTGAGTTCCGGCTCCCGGAATCGCCCTGGCCCAGGGCTGCGGAGCCTGCGGAGGCTGCTTCTTGGACCCTGCTCCTATCAGAGCATGCACTAAGCGGCCGAATTCCGGCTCCCGGAACTGAGCCCGCGGGGACTGCTTCTTGGAGCCTACTCTTATAGGAGCTTTCACAGAGCACGGAGCGGCCGAGTTCCGGCTCCCGGTACTTCCCTGGCCCAGGGCTAGGAGCCCGCGGAAACTTCTTCTCGGTCCGGGTCCTGCTGAGGGCCAGTCAGGACTCACCCATTGCTTTGGTTGCCTGGCAAGGGGAACGAAATGCTGCCATTCGCATAGGATACCAACATGGCAGAGATCTGATGTCATCAGAAAGCGGCGGAGGAGACAACTTCATCAATACCAGCGGCGACATAAACAGTTGGTCTCCTGGTAGGGGGGGTGAGGCACAGACACCTGAGACTCCTCAATTTGTCGTCTAGCCAGAGGGGAGGAGCCGGGCCGCCGCCAGCGCCCGGAACAGGCCCAGCGGCTCACCAGCGTGGTGACCGCGTGACCCCAATTGGAGAGGGGGCGGAGCGGAGCCGCCACCCGCACCCACAAGGTGGGCAGACCCGCGACCCAGTGGTACATGGGCGTGGTAGGAGGGGCAGGGCAGAGCCGCCCTTCGCGCTTGCAAGGTAAACAGACCTGTGACAGCCTGGCGGGTCAGGCCCAGTGGCCTGCCAGTGTGGTACACACGTCACCCCAACTCGAGTAGGGGCAGAGCAGATCCTTCTCCCACGCCCGGATCAGGCCCTGCCGGTGTGGTGGCCACGTGACCCCAATTGGAGTGGGGGCGGAGCGGAACCGCCACCCATGCTCGCAGGGTGAGCAGACCTGTGACCAACCTGCAGATCAGGCCCAGGGGTCCGCAGGCGTGGTAGGAGGGGCAGGGCAGATCCGCCGCCCGCGCCTGCAAGGTAGGCAGACCTGCAACAGACCGGCGGATCAGGCCCAGGAGCCTGCCGGCGTGGTACACACACCACCCTAATTGGAGTAGGGGCAGAGCAGAGTCGCCGACCATGCCAGGAACAGGCCCAGCGTCCTGCAGGCGGGGTAGTCAAGACACCCCAATTGGAGTAGGGGCAGAGCAGAGCCTCCACCTGTGCCCGAAAGGTGGGCAGATCTGCAACCGACCAGCGGGACAGGCCCAGTGGCCTGCCGGTACGACAGACACGTCACCCCATTTGGAGTAGGGGCAGAGTAGAGCCACTGCCCGCGCCTGCAGGGTAGGCAAACCTGCAACCGACCGGTGGATCAGGCCCGGTGGCCTGCCGGCGTGGTACACTTGTCACCCCAATTGGAGTAGCGGCAGAACAGAGCCGCCGCCAGCGCCCAGAACAGGCCCAGTGACCTGCCGGCGTGGTAGCCACGACACCCCAATTGGAATAAGGAGAGAGCAGAGCCGCCGCCCGTGCCTGCAGGAAAGATACACAAGCAGTATGAAAAGACAAGGAAAGAAAGGACCACAAGCAATGCAGGTCAACGCAACTTTAGAAGAGGTAACAGCTGCAGCAGATGGAATGTCAGATAAAGAATTCAGGATATACATGCTTCAGATGATCTGGAGTATCAAGGAAGACATTAAACAGCAAAATCAGACAATGAAAGATCACCTCAACAATGAATTACGCAAACAAATCCAGGAAGCAAAGGATCAACTATACAGGGAGATAGAGGTTATAAAAAACAAACAAACAGAAATCCTAGAAATGCAGGAAGCAATAAACCAACTTAAAAACTCAATGGAGAATACTACCAGCAGAGTAGAACACTTAGAAGATAGAACATCAGACAATGAAGACAAAGTATTTCAACTGGAAAAGAACATAGACAGCTCAGCAAGACTGTTAAGAAACCATGAGCAGAACATCCAAGAAATATGGGATAACATTAAGAGACCAAACTTAAGAGTCATTGGGATACAGGAAGGTACAGAGCTCCAAACCAAAGGAATGAGCAGTCTATTCAATGAAATAATATGAGAAAACTTCCCAGACTTGAAGAATGAGACAGAATCCCAAATCCTAGAAGCCTACAGGACGCCGAATGTGCAAAATCATAAGAGATCCACACCTAGACACATTATAATGAAGATGCCCAACATACAGAATAAGGAGAGAATTTTAAAAGCTACAAGAGAAAGGAAGCAGATTACATTTAGGGGTAAGCCAATCAGGATAACAGCTGATCTGTCAACACAGACTCTGAAAGCTTGAAGATCCTGGAATAACATATTTCAAACACTGAAAGAAAATGGGTTCCAACCAAGAATTGTGTATCCAGCGAAATTAAGCTTCAGGATGGAAGATGAAATTAAAACCTTCCACGATAAACAAAAGTTTAAAGAATTCTCAGCTAGAAAACCATCTCTTCAAAACATCCTCGGCAAAGCAATACAGGAAGAGGAAATGGAAAATAACAATGAAAACCAACAGTGGGAGGTAGGACAGTAAAGGGGGGGAAATAATCAAAGAGGAAAACAAACCATGTTTAGTAACAGAAATAAACAAATATGGCTGGAAGAACAACCCATATCTCAATAAAAACCCTAAACGTTAATGTCTTAAACTCACCAATTAAGAGACACAGGCTATTAGAATGGATCACAAAACAAGACCCAACAATATGCTGCCTACAGGAGACGCATTTGATAGGAAAAGATATACTTAGGCTGAAGGTGAAAGGTTGGGAAAAATCATATCACTCATATGGACTTCGGAAACAAGCAGGAGTGTCCATACTCATATCAAATAAAATAGATTTCAAGACAAAGTTAATCAAAAGGGATAAAGAGGGACACTACATACTGCTTAAGGGAACCATACACCAACAAGACATAACAATCATAAATATTTATGCCCCAAACAATGGTGCAGCTATGTTTGTCAAACAAACTCTTCTCAAGTTCAAGAGTCTAATAGACCACCATACCATTATCATGGGAGACTTCAACACACCTCTCTCGCCACTGGACAGATCTTCCAAACAAAAGTTGAATAAGGAAACTATAGAACTCAATCACACTATTAATAACCTAGACCTAATTGACATATATAGAGTATACCACCCAACATCAAGCAGTTACACTTTTTTCTCAGCAGCACATGGATCCTTCTCAAAAATAGATCATATATTATGTCACAGGCAACTCTTAGACAATATAAAGGAGTAGAGATAATACCATGCATCTTATCTGATCATAATGGAATGAAACTGAAAATCAACGATAAAAGAAGGAAGGAAAAAGCATACATCACTTGGAGAATGAACAATAGGTTACTGAATGATCAATGGGTTATAGAAGACATCAAGGAGGAAATTAAAAAATTCTTAGAGATAAATGAAAACACAGACACAACATATCGGAATCTATGGGACACATTGAAAGCAGTTCTAAGAGGAAAATTCATTGCTTGGAGTTCATTCCTTAAAAAAAGAAAAAACCAACAAATAAATGATCTCATACTACATCTCAAAATCCTTGAAAAAGAAGAGCAAAACAACAGCAAAAGAAGTAGAAGGCAAGAAATAATTAAAATCAGAGCTGAAATTAATGAAATCGAAACAAAAGAAACAATTGAAAAAATTGACAAAACTAAAAGTTGGTTCTTTGAAAAAATAAACAAAATCGACAGACCCTTAGCCATGCTAGCGAAGAGAAGAAGAGAGAGAACTCAAATTACTAGCATACGGGATGAAAAAGGCAATATCACAACAGACACTTCAGAAATACAGAAGATAATCAAAAACTATTTTGAATCCTTATACTCCAACAAATTAGAAGATAGTGAAGGCATAGATTAGTTTCTTACGTCATATGATCTGCCCAGATTGAGTCAGGAGGATATAGAAAACCTAAACAGACCAATATCAATTGAGGAAATAGAAGAAACCATAAAAAGAATACCAACTAAGAAAAGCCCAGGACCGGATGGGTATACAGCAGAATTTTACAAAACCTTTAAAGAAGAACTAATACCAATACTTTTCAAGCTACTTCAGGAAATAGAAAAAGAGGGACAACTTCCAAATTCATTCTATGAGGCCAACATCACCCTGATACCTAAACCAGACAAAGACACTTCAAAGAAAGAAAACTACAGACCAATATCTCTAATGAACCTAGATGCAAAAATCCTCAATAAAATTCTGGCGAATCGGATACAAAAACATATCAAAAAAATTGTACACCATGATCAAGTAGGATTCATCCCTGGGATGCAAGGCTGGTTCAATATACGGAAATCAATAAATGTTATTCACCACATCAATAGACTTAAAAATAAGAACCATATGATCATCTCGATAGATGCGGAAAAAGCATTCGACAAAGTACAGCATCCCTTTATGTTCAAAACTCTAGAAAAACTAGGGATAACAGGAACATACCTCAATATTGTAAAAGCAATCTATGCTAAGCCTCAGGCTAGCATCATTCTGAATGGAGAAAAACTGAAGGCATTCCCTCTAAATTCTGGAACAAGACAGGGATGCCCTCTCTCTCCACTTCTGTTCAACATAGTTCTCGAAACGCTGGCCAGAGCAATTAGACAGACGAAAGAAATTAAAGGCATCAAAATAGGAAAAGAAGAACTTAAATTATCACTATTTGCAGATGATATGATTCTATACCTAGCAGACCCAAAAGGCTCTACAAAGAAACTATTAGAGCTAATAAATGAATTCAGCAAAGTGGCAGGATATAAAATCAACATGCATAAATCAAAGGCATTCCTGTATATCAGCGACAAATCCTCTGAAATGGAAATGAGGACAACCACTCCATTCACAATATCTTCAAAAAAATAAAATACTTGGGAATCAACCTAACAAAAGAGGTGAAAGACTTATACAATGAAAACTACAGAACCCTAAAGAGAGAAATAGAAGAAGATCTTAGAAGATGGAAAAATATACCCTGTTCATGGATAGGCAGAACTAACATCATCAAAATGGCGATATTACCAAAAGTTCTCTATAGGTTTAATGCAATGCCAATCAAATTCCCAACGGCATTTCTTGTAGAAATAGAGAAAGCAATCATGAAATTCATACGGAAAAATGAAAGACCCAGAATAGCAAAAACAATGCTAAGCAGGAAGGGTGAATCAGGCGGTATAGCGATACCAGACTTCAAACTATACTACAGAGCAATAGTAACAAAAACAGCATGGTACTGGTACCAAAACAGGCGGGTGGACCAATGGTACAGAATAGAGGACACAGAAACCAATCCACAAAACTACAACTATCTTATATTTGATAAAGGGGCTAAAAGCATGCAATGGAGGAAGGATAGCATCTTCAACAAATGGTGCTGGGAAAACTGGAAATCCATATGCAACAAAATGAAACTGAATCCCTTTCTCTCGCCATGCACAAAAGTGAATTCAAAATGGATCAAGGAGCTTGATATCAAATCAGAGACGCGCCGTCTGATAGAAGAAAAAGTTGGCTGCGATCTACAGTCGGTGGGGTCGGGCTCAAAATTCCTCAATAGGACACCCATAGCACAAAAGTTAATAACTAGAATCAACAAATGGGACTTACTCAAACTAAAAAGGTTTTTCTCAGCAAAAGAAACAATAAGAGAGGTAAATAGGGAGCCTACATCCTGGGAACAAATCTTTACTCCTCACACTTCAGATAGAGCCCTAATATCCAGAGTATACAAAGAACTCAAAAAAATTAGACAATAAGAGAACAAACAACCCAATCAACAAATGGGCCAAGGACCTGAACAGACACTTCTCAGAGGAGGACATACAGTCAATCAACAAGTACATGAAAAAATGCTCACCATCTCTAGCAGTCAGAGAAATGCAAATCAAAACCACCCTAAGATACCATCTCACTCCAGTAAGATTGGCAGCCATTATGAAGTCAAACAACAACAAGTGCTGGCGAGGATGTGGGGAAAAGGGTACACTTATACATTGCTGGTGGGACTGCAGATTGGTGCAGCCAAATTGGAAAGCATTATGGAGATTTCTTGGAAAGCTGGGAATGGAGCCACCATTTGACCCAGCTATTCCCCTTCTTGGTCTATTCCCTAAAGACCTAAAAAGAGCATGCTACAGGGACACTGCTACATTGATGTTCATAGCAGCACAGTTCACAATAGCAAGACTGTGGAACCAACCTAGATGCCCTTCAATAGACGAATGGATAAAAAAATGTGGCATTTATACACAATGGAGTATTACTCTGCATTAAAAAATGACAAAATCATAGAATTTACAGGGAAATGGATGGCATTAGAGCAGATTATGCTAAGTGAAGGTAGCCAATCCCTAAAAAAACAAATGCCAAATGTCTTCTTTGATATAAGGAGAGTAACTAAGATCAGAGTAGGGACGAAGAGCATGAGAAGAAGATTAACATTTAACAGGGATGAGAGGTGGGAGGGAAAGGGAGAGAGAAGGGAAATTGCATGGTAATGGAAGGAGACCCTCAGGGTTATACAGTGGAGGGGGTAGAGAGAGAGGAGGGGAGGGGAGGGGAGAGGTGGGGCGGGGGGAGGGTGGAGGATGGGAAAGGCAGGGGAGCACAACAGACACTAGTATGGCAATATGTAAATCAGTGGATGTGTAACTGATGTGATTCTGCAATCTGTGTATGGGGTGAAGGTGGGAGTTCATAACCCACTTGAATCAAAGTGTGGAATATGATATGTCAAGAAATTTGTAATGTTTTGAACAACCCACAATAAAAAATTTTTAAAAAAAGTGTGAATTTGTAATAGTGGTCTCCTCTGTGTGGTTCTACCCTATGTCAACTAATGTGATCTCACTTAATAGAATATATGAAAGGTATGACTTGGTGATTCTGACTCAGGAGAATCTGCTCATTGTGGAAAAAGGAAAGCTGCTTGCTTCATTTTGCAGGTTAGCATTCTAAGTTTGGTATGGTTGGCATCTGTGTGTTCCTGAAATTGTCTTATTACCTTGTGAATGGGCACCATGCCACACTAGCAGATGGGCTTAAGGAATGCCAGAAACCTGAGCTGTGTATCATTTTTGAGTGTTAGTGTCTAGAAATGTATGACATTTTCAATATAGCTTCTGGGCTTGAAACATGCCTGGAGAGAACCTTGATACATATAGGGACTGTATCTGACAACAGATAATACTCTAACATAATAAGGCTGAAGAAACTCTGAGAAGGGTGGATGGAGATCTCGTACCTCTTACTCTCTCTCAATCTTTCTATTACCACCAGGATTTCATATTAATTACAGAGAATTTGTTCTAAGAAACACATAGGGGCATATCTTAAGTGGCAAGACACAGAAGAAATATCACGGGCCTTATAAACCACAAGCAAATCCTTTAACTTGTCTAAACTTTAGTTTTCATCATTTATATGATGTGAGCTGTGGCAACAATTAAACAGATATTTGCATATGTACCTCACAGAGTTATTGTACAAATGAAATGTGACACTTTATGAAAATGTTTTGTGCACTTTTATTTGATTTCATTTTGACCTCGTGGGATCCCAGGTAACTTTCCTATTGCTTATTGCAGTTATGAGGTAGAGAATGTAAAGGTTAAATTTGGACATCAGAAGTTCTTTCCCCTGAGTGTCTCACAAGAGGTAATAGTGAGTTCTATTAACACAAAATTGTTATTTTCCTACATTGGAAAGGGCTAGATGTTCATGAAATCTCCACGTACACATAAGCAACAGGGAAAGTTATAATACCATGTCTGTGCTTCCCAAGAAAATAGAAGACCCGGGAATGTTTTTGGTGATTTTTTAGGGATTCCAGGCAGCTTATCTGGGCTATGTAGATACTGAAGTGAAAGTATGAGTGTAAATTATTTAGAAGGGTTCTCCACCTAGGTCAGTGCTGGTGGACCATGTATTTGTTTAGTCCTTTGCTTCATATTGGTTTTGGCCTTTGTGTCTGGAGATTTCTGATGTTGTTCATTTTGATTTGCACTCAAATACATTTAAAAATCAAACATGAAAAATAAAAGGAAGAAACCTAAATGCATTTTTTAATTTTTTTGTTTAAACCTAATATAATTTACTCAGTGTATTTTTTAATGAAGGTGGTCATTGGTGCTAAGTAATAGAAAGCATGAAACAATCATGTTCTTCCAAGCTCTACAATCTAGAGTTGAGAGAATCTGACCTTCAGTTCTTAGCTCTTTCTCAAAAAGTGTTTTGGTGATCACACTAGACTGGATTTGTCTCCTCTGCTGTCAATGAGCCACTTTTGTGTGCATTGAGTGAGTGGGTGGAAATGAAAAATAAAATGAAAAGCCTCCCCTCCCCAAGATCTTATTACTCCTTGTTTCCCTTTTCAATAGCTCTCTCATTTTTATATTACATACCAGTTTAAATATACTGGTTCATTTTGGCATTATGAAGTGCTCATAGATGAAACAAATGAGAGTGTGGGAAAATCTATATTCTAAGTTTACCTCTTTTTGATTGTAAATTTTCACTGTGTACACAACCACTGACAAATCTGAGGCCTGGAATTCAAAATGGTGATTATGTTTGAATGAAATTATTTCTCAAATTCATTATATTTCCTTAAAAATTTTAACAGCACTTTTACAAAGAGACATTCATTAGGGTAATAGGTTGAATTTCATATTTGAACAATACAGTTTCCCTTTAAAGCACTAATTAGAGTAGGTAATAAAATGATATTAATAATCAGATTAATGTTGACTTCTTAAATTTAGGGATATTTTAAATATGCTTAATGTGAAAGAATGCTGATTAATGTCGTATAAATATTATTATGATGGGCATAAAAGTAAATTACATTAAAACTGTATAGCAGAGGATGGTTTAAATGAAAATGTCACCACATATTCATTTTCTCTTTGGTTGGACATATTAGTTGTCTTTTTACCACTAGAAGGAAGGCCCCTAAGGAAAGTGTAACTACAATAGCAGCAACAGTAAAAGGGGTTTAAATATGCTGAACTCATTTGCACAATCTGAGCAATGAGCTTTTTATGTGTGATTATTTATAAAGTGCTAGAGAACTGTACATATCTACTGTAAAAAACAAGTTTCTTTCTGTAAATCTCATGCCTCTCCATTCAGCAGTTTTGACATGAATTACATATTGACATAACCATTACCGAATTCTTTCAAACTGTTCTAATAACAACTTCTTGTTATTTCAATGTGTTTCCATTGTTGGGGTCAGTGCTTGTTATTAGAATAGCATAAGTAATGCCTCTAAACTTAGTAATATTGTACTATAGTTTCTTGATAAAGATTGAGTAGTGTATTTCCATATAGACAATGAGCCCCTAGCTGTAAGTAGTGAATGAACTGCTGACACTTCTCCATCAACCCTTGTTTGGTAATTTCTTATGATTCCAAAAGGAACTATGTTTAAAAGAAGTCTTTTTATCAGTATACTCTAATACATAGTATACTTACGCTTCCAGTGTGCTGCAATGAAATTATTAGCAACTAATATTTGCAGTATTTTACAATGTACAAATCCTCTTCATCTATCCCATTCTATTTAAAAAGGAACTTGAAGCTCACAGGAGTTAAGTGATTTGTCTAAGATCTCATAGCTTGGTGAGTGGCACAGAATGGATTTGACATCTTCTGACCCTAAATCCCAGGGTTTTTCCAATGTTAAACTATTTTCTTTGCGGAGTACTCAAGGGTATGGACTTGGGAGTCACATGACTTGGGTTTGACTCACAACATTTGGATTAACCCTGGGCAAATATTGAACATCTTACTTCCTATAAACTGGGGACACTCTCGGTTGGTATCTCCCTCATAGAGTTGTGAGGATTAAGTTAGTAATTCCTGTATTTCTCTTCGAATGATGCCTGGCACACTGTCATCAAGTAGGGAATACTGGTAATTTCTCACATGTGCTTATTTATGCTTACTAGTCATCATTTGTATAAGTGTGTGTTTTGACTTTCCTCAAATCTTGTTTCTCAAGGAAATTCTTGATACTTTTTGTTCTCAGTAAATGCCAGAAAAATGTTCTTGGAATGAATGTAAAAGTGAAAGGATGCTAGAAAAGGCTTTTGAAAGAATGTTGAAGTGAATGAAAACATAATGATTTAATATGGCACTTAATTAAGCTATTGTAAATAATTAGAAGCCATTATTAACATCTATTCTATAGAAAAAGTAAAAATCTGATTTTTTTCAACTTACAGTCAATTGGTAGTTATGCCTTCTGAATTATAATACTTTATGTTAGTTTATTCAGTGATGCAGAAAAGCCTTACCTTTGCATGTAATCTTTTAAATGTTTGCATATCTAGTATTTTGTTTGATTTGGCAGTTCTCTTGGACAAATATTTTTATTTAACATTGGAACCACAATATTAATATATAATTGGGTTTACCAAATAGTCAAAATTGGTTGTTTGTTGATCTTTCACATTTGGTCATACATCTAGTTATTAGTATATCACTAATCACACATACAAAAATTTTGGACTCCTTTTTTTTTGAAAAAAAAAACAGCTTTAGAAAAAACATACAAAATAAACAGAGACTTACAAATAACTTCCTCTGAACATACAACATAATCACATTTAGAGATGGTACAAGAGAAACAATACAGTATGGATGTGTATGTAGCAGATAGACCAGTTATTGCATTTGTTATCCTTTTCAAATGCTAAATATAAGAATATAATCTACAATTCTGAAGAGTTTCTAAACCTCACTGTTTCTTCCATAACCCAGTCACATTTCATTGATGTAGAATGAGTTGTGATGTCATTGAAAATAATGACTTCATTGAGGTGGGAACAGCAGGTGCTGGTCTACACAACCCAGAGCTCATTCTCTGACAAATGTTCTCAGAAACAACAAAAATAGTACAGTAATAAATAACTGTCCATGCCCTTCTCAGACTTTCTCATATAAATTTTTCCACAAGAAAAGAACAATTAAGATTAATACAAAATATTATTTAAAATATAATGGTCAGACACTAGTAATCTGTAAGAATAACTTTCCAAAAGGTCACTGTCCTGGTGACCTGAGGAATCACAAGAAATCACTCACAGTCTGAGACTGAAATCCTCAGATAGCTAAAGAGGTCAATGAGATCAGGATTTGTCAGAGGAGTGTGGTGCCAGTGTCTTGAAGTCCAAACCAGACTAGCCTGCAGGCTCTTGTCAATAGGATGACTGGTTCTGTAGGTCCAATAAGTTTGGGTACTTCCTTATTTGCCAAAAAATGCAGAAAGTTCCAGAACATTGCAATTACCTCAAATCCTGTATATTTTTTCAAAGGAGTTCTAGATTTCTAGAAGATTCAACTCTTAATTGACTCCTGACTAAAAGGTCCCTATTTGCCATACTTCAAGGAAAATTCTGCCCCTGCACATTTCTTCATGTTCCACAGATAAGGACATACTCATAGACATGCGGATATAGCATATATGTATACATAAATTTAAACTATTTTAGTTCACTTATGTGACTTTCTGGGTACATGTGCTGTACTAGGACCTAGGATGATTATGAAAGAAGTTTATGACACAAATCTTGCCTTCAATGAGATTCATATAATCAATGACAGGATCAGGGATTTTTCTGCAGGAGTATCATCCAGTCCAACTCTCACTTTACAATGAGACTAAGGTTCAGAAGGTTTGAATAACTAAATTGCACAAATTAGTAGCAGATGCAGTCTTTTATTTTCAATAATTTAAAATAATGACTTCAATGACTTGGATTATAACTACTAGAATTTCTCTAGTCCTTTCAGTGTACAAACCCAATGCTAAGTGTTTTGTACTTATTATCTCATTTATGGATCCAGCAAGGCCAGCACTATTGCTATTCCCATTTTATGGGTTAGCAACTTGTCTGAGTTTACATAGCTCAAGTGCCAAAGCGAGCATAGCAACAACAATGCTATGAGTGATCAGAAAAAGTACAGCTCTTCCTTGTGCCTCCATGAAGAGTGTATGAGTAAGTTGCAAAGGAGATACACTGAGCATACTGTAGTGGGTTGTGGAGGTCAGGGGAGCCCGCCTGGAAGAGGTTGTTATAGTTGGAAGGCTAGAATGCAGAGATTAATAAGGCTATTTGGCACTGTCAAAATGGGTAACCACTTTTTTTTATAGTTATTGTTACTACTTTAGATTTGCTGAATTTTCATTATGCAGATTCAATGTAATCCCCCTACGCAGAAGATAGAACAAAATAAAGGGGTGGGGAATGGAGGGGCAGCATGCCATGAAAATAGAAGTGTGATCAGTGGAGTAGAAAAAAGGATTGATGTGGAGGGAGGAGAGACAAAACAGGGAAGAACTGCAGAATGAATTTGACTAAATTATGCTATGTACATATGTGGATATACCACAGTGAATTCCATCTGTATCTATGTCTATAAAGTATCAATTAAAAATTAAATACATAGAATGAAAACTAGTAGAGGGAGGGATCAGGGGAAGGGAAGAGGGAAAGGAAAGAAGAAATTTTGGGTACTAAAGACCAATTATATTCCATGTGTGTATAATTATGACAAAATGAATCCTGTTAGTATGTATAATAATAATACACTAATAAAAACACTAAGAAGAAATAAATTTCCTGCTTTTAAAAATTAAATCATGTGTCTTTTTACCTGGTGGTCCATCTTCTCTTAATTTATGGATTCTTCCATTAAATCAGAGAAGCAAGACACTCTGAAAGATTATTCCAGAAATTAATGCATTGTGTTGCACTATATTATGTGACTGTGATTAATGGTATTTTTAATTTTTCATCCGAAAAATGACAAACTAGAGAAACAAAGTACCCAGTGAAAGGTTTGTCTTCTAGGTTCTACATACAGACTGCTTTTGGTTGATACTTTCACATTTTATTTCAAGAACTATGTGATTGTGAAGGGATTATTGGGAGAATATTTTAAAAAGCAAGTGGAGGGTTGAGAGAGCTTTGGAGAAGAGAAAGAGAAAAGAGAAGTAACTGTAAGAATGATTAAGTTTCATGTTTTTTTTCCATTCATCTTAGAAGTTTGTGCCTATGTAATTGATCTATTCTACCCCACTGCTAAGGATACATTAATAGTTATTGAGGTACAAACATTAGATAGCATTGCCACAGTTGCATTTAAAGAAAGAAAAGCACAACCCCAAACCTTACAGTCTAAAAACAGTGAACATATTTGCAATACTGTGTAGGAAATCACATACACAGCTCTACAGCATTAGTTTAAAATAAGTTGAGTTTTTATGGTCTTCTCTTAAGCTAATGGATTAGTCTTAGCACTAGCAAGACCAGTATGGTCACAACACTGGAACGATTATTTTCTGAAGTTTCTGTTATTTTGATATCAAGTGTTGGGCATGATGAACCTATGACTCTCTGTTACCATAAGGGGAATTCTTGTGAGTTTCAGCAAGTCGGCTATTCTGGCTTGTCTGTTGGTCCTGTTACTATTCACCTGAGGACAACATAAACTCAAAAAAAAAAAAAAGAATAAAAATAAAAAAAAGAGTGACTCAGGTTTTTCATTGCTCCTGAGAATTGAAAGAGGAGGCTTTGGGGTTGCTTTCAGAGCAGCAGCTAACCTTGCAATTGACCACTTGACCATTCAACTATATGTAATATGGCTCTGATTTCAGTATTAAATCGCTTACGTAGTGGTGCATACATGACAGGAAGCCCGTTCAATTAAGTCCTATGATTTTTCTTTTGTCATGAAAGGCATTTTCTTTCTTCACAGAAGCAGCCCTTATTAAGTGGAGGAAGGCGTATTTGATGCTCTTCACTGTCAGGATGTTCAAATGATGAAAATATCATCTTTGCCATGCTCCACTGAAAATGTCTTGTCTGTGGAGCAAAGACACATATCCCTGGAGAAGGTTGTCCTGTATTATAGAGCAGGTAAACAAGGCAGGGATGCAGACACTTAACAGAAAATTCCTTTAGCATCACATTAATATGCTCAGATTTTATTCTGATACTTCTCAAACAGGGTAGATGGTTCCCCTTGCTTAGATTCTCCTAATGACAGGCCACAGGCTAGAAGGTGATTCTTGCTGGACTCTGCAGTTTTCTGCTTTCCTTGTTTGACAGAATCCAATTCTCTTGACCTTCAGGACATGGAGCAGAACTCATTGCTTCCACCTGGCCTACCCAAGTAAGTAAAGTTATGCTCCTAGAATACCGCTGCCATGGTTAGTTTAATTTTAATTTATTGCAGAGATGGTTTTATGCATATGACTTTATAACTGTTCATGCACCTTGAGACCTCTGAAGGTCAAATAAATAATATATGCTCATTAAGGGCTTGGTGGTTTTGCTGAAACTGGCCCACAAAGGTGTCATTGGTGATACTTTCATGTGGACAAATAGTATCCAAGTCAAGTAGGCCCTAGGATTAAACTATTAATAGTATTTGGCTTTACAGCTTCAGGAAATTATATACCAGCCATGCTTTTTCAGTCATTAAAATAATGGGATAGCTTGGAAGTAGGAGTTTCTTGCTATATAGCCTGTTTTTCCTTTAAACCATCAGGGTTTTTTTCTGGATTGCTTCTTTGCTCTGTGAGTGTGTGTGTGTGTGCGTGTGTGTGTGTGTGTGTGTGTATGTTTACATTAGAGAATGAGAATTCAGGTGAAAAGGGGGGAGAGAAAAGAATACTAAGTTTTCAGATTTTTTTTTTAAAAATACCTCTCCTAAAGCTTTCAGGGGTTGCAAAAGGAAATCCTGATTTTTTTTTGCTATGCACATGGTGTGGAAAGGGCTACCAATGTGACCCCAGGCTGTACCTGTGGAATTCTGGCATATAGATAATTTTTTTGTGTGTGTTCAGATTCTTCAAAAGAGTCCTGCCCTCATCTCTGACATACTATCCTTTTTTCCCATAGTCCTTTGACTATGGTGGGTTTATCTCCATTCCCAGGGCCTAGATCTGGAATAAGGAGAAAGTGGCTAGTGCGCCCAACCCTTTCTACCTAAAAAATGCTGAAAAACTACACCTCTGAACATGAATAAAATGTAATTCTCTGAAAGAACAACATAAAAAGCTGACGATTTGGTTAATAGCACTCATATAATCTCATTAAGCAGAATAACCTATGAATGAAGTAAGGGGTGCTGCTTTACAAATGTCAGTGTTATCTTTGTTCCAAGTACGCTCCTTTCCCTATTAACTTATTAAACATATTTATGGTCTAATTATACACACACACACACTATTCTCTTTTTTTTCTCCAATTCTGGAAATCAATCCCAGGGCCTCATGCATGGTAGGCAAGTGCTCTCTACCTCTGAGCTGCACCGCAGCACATTTTATGCCTTATATTTAATGTGTTTATAGCCAAGACAGGAAATCTGAAATTGGAATGGATTTTGTTTGTTTAATTGGTTTAAAAGCAATCATAATCTTTAAGGAATTCCAGTTTTCCTAGAAAAAAGAAACAGATAACAGCTGTTGATTTAATAACATGGTATTATTCTTAATGGATAAAGGTAATCAACATACATTATTTTTATTTTGTATTTTTAGATGTATCTAAGGTTTACCTTCTTATTTTAATAACTTCATTAATGTCAATAACTAAATTTGAAGGGAGATGTTCCTATACTTGGTTCCTTCTAATTCCTAAATCAAATCATTCATTCTCATCCTACTCCAGGGTTAGATTTGAATTGGTTCTGCAAAGTGGAGAAGATAAAGCATAGAAAAAGCATGGAAAAATTAAAACGCACACCTACAAAGTTGTTCCTCTTCCTCTTTCCTTCCCTGTGAGTTCTCACAATGAAATCTACCGTATATTAGATTATGTCTCTTCTACAAACTGTTGAGATCAGTTCTGATGTATCCAAAATCCCTGTCTTGTTTTTGATGCCTTTGAGTTTTCCTTACTGTGGATAAAGGGAATTTATTTTTCTATGAATTTTTAAAAAATCATGACTTGTGTAATTGACTTTTCTTATAAGTTCTTTTCTAGCAAAATATAAAAAAAAGAAGAGAAATTATTGCAGTGCTGTTAATTCTACATGGCTCTCCTGCCTTTGAACTAGCTTTACTAATATGTAGAGCCCCCTACTAATCAGTATCTCATGGCTAAAACTAAGGGAATTTTCAGCTATATTTTGAGATAAAATTTTAGGTTCATAGGGTTCCTAAGTGCACCCAGACTCAGTAAATATAATAAAAAATTAATACCAACCACCATTCACTAAGAGAATGTTAGATGCTTTATTACTTTTTTGACATAAACTATTTCTTTATTCCTCATGACCGCTGTATGAGGGAAGTGTTGACATTTACCCAGTTGACAGGTGGAGAAACTGAGGTTTAATGTAAGAAGCCCAGGTGAGAGGAAGACAGGAGAGTCCATCCAATTATATCTGTCCCTGAACTCTTGTTTTGATCCACAGAGCTTCAACATCTGTGCATGCCAGCATTAATTTATAAAAAGTGAAAAGGGATGGGAGGAATTAACAGCAAAAAGTTTTTTGCTCCTTTTTTTTCCCCTCCAAGATAAAATGAGTAGTTAAGAACTGAAGTGTTAAAGGGTAGGGGACTGCCTGTTTCTACCAGGCAACCCCTCTCTTGTGAATTTAGATTCAATCCACTATCAATATTTTCTGGCAATATTTCTTTCCTTTTACCGCTACATCATTCATAAGGTTCAGTATTTCCAGAACTACAGCACGCCAATCCTTACCGTGCTTTCTCAGCACTATTTGTATTTTAAATTACTGGAACTGTTGCAGCCAATCACATTAGAAGACAGAAGACACAGTTATTAATTCCAGGCAAAATGTGAAGGGGATAAAAACCCTGAGTGAGCCACCCAATCATTTCCCAGCTCTTTCTCAGGCATGTCTATTTTCTCTAACTCCCAGGCAGAGACACTCAGAAAAATCTTTTTTTTTTCTTTTGTATTGACCAAGTTCTAAGAAGAAAAAAATGTTGTCTTAACCAAAAAAATATGATTGAGCTGTTGTAGTTCAATCTATAATATATTTATTTATAGCTTCTCTGAAACGTGCAGGACTTTTCTTTTGTGCAAGACTTTTGACTTGATTGCTTTTTGTAAAGCAACATGGCTCAGTATTGCTTCTTAGACTAAGGGACTTTAAACATACCCTAAAATGAAGCACGAGAAAAATTTCAAGGAAAGGGTTTGACATTACAAAGCAAATGGGAGAAGAAGAAATTCTCCTTCAGGAGAGCTTTGATTTTTTTAGGATCCCTAATTCAACTTTCTGTTGATGGATGTTCCTTTAAGAGGAACCAAATTCCTTTCTTAGTATTAATTCCCTCATTTATAAAATTGTGATTATGATTCATTCCACACTTACATTAGAAGATTCTGATAGTAAATGGGTAAAATAATAAGCAGATCTTTAAAGTTAGATAATTCTAATTATACTAGTAAAAAAATGTTTAAAAATCTATATATAAAATTTCTATATACAAGTGAAGCATTGCTCCTACTGTTGAATTTTTGGACATATTAGAGTTTGGACAGAAAACCCACAAGCCTAATTAAAAAATAAAAATAAAAAGGGAGACATGGAAGAGTTGTCAAGGAACACACTGAATATACATGCAAAATTCAATGTTTTTTACAATGAGGAGAATACTATCTGCATCGAGCAGAGTCTTATACTATTATTATTTTTGCCATCAAAAGAGTAGTCAAATACTTTCCTGAGTATTGGATAGGATCCAACATAGTGCCTAGATTAAAACACTCAGTATCTGCTAATATGACAATTTTTCTGTTTTCACATTATATCTTTTTTTAAAAAGCAATGAGACCATGATTCCTAGAGCCTACAATAGGTTAACTGTGAACATGGAGCCACAGTGCTGAAGAGCACACGTCTTACAGTCAGATAGACTTGGGCTTGAATATAGCTCCTTACAGTGTGTAACTGGGCTTAATGCAACTAATAGCTTTCATCCTCAGTTTCCTCATCTGTAAAATGGGGGAAAATCATACCTATATCACAGCACTTTTATATAAATTAAACTTAATAAAACTTTTAATGTGTTCAGTTCAGTGCAGGCCCATAGCAATTACTAAAGTGTAGCTGTTATCATTCATGATTGTCACAGTAATTTTTTAATTAAAATTTTTGAACTGATATACAAAATCATAAACATTGATATTTTTGGTAGTATTTCCTTCCTTCTTTCCTCCCTTTTTACCTTCTTTTCTTTTTACCTTCCTCCCAAATATAAAAGAAAATATTTCAGGGGAATGCCATTATGAAATGCCTCTATTATTATAATGCTCTTATAAGGTAATTCCTCAATAATATTGAGTGCTATCACTAAATATGTTGATGAATAATTTTAAAGATACGTTTTTGGAGAACTTTGGATTTTGTATCAACTTCAACTTTCCATCTCTACAACCACCAATGTTTATCCTAATCCACATTGTGGCCCAATGGTTTACTACTAGTTTTCACTTCACTGCAGCTGTATTAGTTGAGATCCTATTACTGTCATGATAACAGTTGGAGGGAGCAATTGCCTTAAGGAGAATATTACCTGGATCCCTGTTTACTCCCATGTGACAACAGAGGGAGCTTGTCAGACTTCATTGTCCTTTTTTCTCAAACCTGAAAAGTAAAGTAAAGAAAAAAAAATACTAGATTCCCTTCCCAGGCTGCTGTGAAACAGTACTGCAAAGTGGATCGCTTCAAATCACAGAAAGAATTCTTGCTTGCTTCTTCCTAACTACTGGTGTTTATCAGTCTCTTCAGTGTTCTTTGACTTGTAGATGCAGGTGTCTGCATCTATCTGCTTCTGTCAATCACTAAGCTGTCTAATTCCTGTTTATCTTTCCTCCTATTCATAAGGACATGATCACATTGGACTAAGCATCAATGGTATTCTAGCATGACCTCACCTTAACTAATTACATCTGCAAAGACCCTATTTCAAAAAAAGTCATATTCTGAGGTACTAGAGGTTAGGACCTGAAAAAGGTTTTGGGGTGATGCAATTCAGTCCATAATATATTATAATGCTTACTCCAATATGAAATTTTTCTAGTAATTCCAGCCAGTCAGAATAAATTTGACCATGTTATCAAGTACAGGTAAGGAGGAAAGAAATAATATCAACAGATATTTATTGGTTATTTAATGTGTCTACTATCTAACCATCAGATGATCTATTTTCACAGGGTTCACAACTTAATTGAAGGATATAGGATGTTATACCTATTTATAAACGAGTAGAGAAATATTTTTTCACCTTAAAACAGTGAGCAATTCAGAATTAAACAAAAATTCACCTGGCCAGTTCAAAATGAAATTTCAAAGTTTAAGAACTAAATGCATGTATTTACTTTATAGAAAGTAGTTTAATACTAGCCTATTAATTCCGATATAACATATAATTCTAGCAATGCTATCCACTTAATTTTCAGTCTTCCAGAGCTTAGTCAGGCATACTGAGTACAGTGAGAATGACGATCAAAAATTTGACAATAGCTAGGGATGGTAGTACATGCTTATAATCCTGGAGGAGACTTGCAAATGCAAGGCAAGGCAGGAGACTTGCAAATGCAAGACCAGCATCAGCAACTTAGAAAGACCTTGTCTAAAAATAAAAATAAAATGAAATAAAAAAATCTGACAACAAGAGTATAGAGATGAAAGGAAAAATATGAAAACAGAAAACAAGTTGCCATCCTGAATCATTTATTGTAGAGACAATGCCAAATGTGTTGTCAAGCTGTATGAAACCTTAGGCATGATTGTACAATATAATAGTCTTCCTTCAATGTAATAATCTTAAGGGATTGAAAAACACTTAGATTCTGATCAATATATTCTGTTCATCAAAACAAAAGAAAAATTTCAGAGATTTTTTTCCAAAATTATTTAAAAGTATTAAATAATAAAACTCAAGCTATTTACAAAACCTAATAATATGCAATGATACAGTTTATGATCATTCTAGGCAGGCTTGACTTAAGTGTAAGTGAGTGGCACAGAGATGTCTAGCATTTCAAAATGGAGAGAGATATAAAAATGCTGGGCTGGAACAGTCATAGATAATGTAAAAATGCTAGTGACTGGGAGAATCCAACCCTTCCTTAGCAGTTGGAAATAAAACTGGATTTATTATACTTTTGAGTTATATGAATCCAGTGACATAGACTCTCCCACCTTTTCCATTAAAGATATCCTATAAGGTAAGTTCATTGTTACAGCTGGTATTGTAGATGTCAGAGCCCTGCATGTTTCAGAAACTGACTAGCAATGCAGCTTTACTCTTGGTAAGATTTTAGCATTTCTAACGGAGGCATTACAAACTTAAATGCCATAAGGGATCTACCCAGTGATACAAATGAATAAAGGGTGTCATGTGGATCTTATATGGAGACAATTGCCAAACAATGTGTACTTCTAAAAGCACCAGATTTCATAATTTCTTAATAATCTATGTTTGTTGAATCATCTAACCCGAGACCAACTTAGATCTAGAGCTTCCAATTCACAGCTTTGGCATCTAGCACAAACACATCCCTCTCTAGACCCAACACAGCCTTGGCTTTTTATGGCTTCTATATGCCATCCTTCCCTTAGATTTATCTTGATGCAATGGCCTTGGTGTTCTGGAGGTAGGAAGTGTCAGAATATCACTAGTATAATATTTTCTAGAAGACACTTTTAAGAACACTGATACTGTCCAATATTCCTAGAGAATGTCTTTTCCTCTAATGCAGCTTTAATAGGTGATCAAATAATTTTGGTAAATAGTATATACTATATCCCTCTCAACTGTTCACAATATACTTTCACATATTAAAAGCTCTGAGAAGTCTTTCATTGAAGAAAATAATTCAATTTATACTCTTAGTTGGTTATAAAACTCTCCACTCCCCTCAAATAAAACTAATCTGCCAATGAACATGCACTGGGAAACATTAAATTAGGAGCCTTTCCTCTTATGCAACTCTATATTAAATTGGACAATTCAGAGAGCAGAATCATGCAGAGTTTATACAGCTTTTGAATGTGCAAAGAGTTTATTTATGTTAAAAGCATATGCTGGGTTGAAGATTTAGCTCAGTGGTAGAGTATTTGCCTAGCATGTTCAAGGCCCTAGGTTCAATTTATAGCTCTGGGGAAACAAAAATCATAATAGTTTCTCTTGAGTTTTCATAAAGGGAGGAAATACCTATCAACATCCCACTATGTCCTTTCATAAGTGTTAGGGAAAAGGCTTTGGCTTCTTTCTCCATCTTCCACAGAAGGAAGAGTACCTTCTCTAATTCTGTCCCACTAGTTTCTACTGGGCCAGCTTACACTGGTGCCCAAATCTGGAAACAGACCATATTTTTTTTTCCTGTTGTCCATTAGGCTCTTTCTCTTTCTTTCTATGTTGGATGTTCTGCCCTTGACAGGAAGGGTATTCTGCCTCTCCTTTAGTGCAGCTTTACTAGGCAGATCTCTACACTTGACAACACAGCTCAGCTAATCTGCATCTGGTACCATTTGATTGAGTTCTTTATGTCCAGACTCAATTGGCCATTACTTGGAGGTGAAGAGGAAGAGACATTGGTAGTCTGCTTCTCTGACAGCATTCAACATTATGCACAAAATAAGAAATCAATCTACCAATGCATTGACTGTGAGAATCAGAACTTCTCTGTGAACTGTTGACCACTGTAGACTGAGAGAGCAAGAAAGAGAGCGAGTGAGGGTGTGGGCAAGAGAGAGAATGACATTTACCACAAAGAACATGTGGTTTCTCTGGGTTCCTTTTTTAAAAATTATAACCTTCAAAAATCAGTTATAAAAGACCCTTTGCATCTAAGACTATAATTTTTTGAGGAAATGATGTAATAGGCTGCTCTATTTCTAATCTTGAGAATATTTAGTTTTGGGTGTATTTCAAATGCTGATGTTAGACTGATATGAAAATGCCTGTTAGTACTCAAAATCCAGGACAAAGGTTATTTCCACTAAGCTCAATAGAAAGTAATAAATAATTCTGAAAGATTGTTTTAAAATAAGAATATGAAATATTGGAAGTTGTCAAGACTTCAAGTCTACATTGGCTTATTTTTGCCAACCCTGTAGGTATAACAAAGATTCTTGCCTCTGCCCTGCATTTCAGCTTGGCAAGATCCTTTCCTACTAAGCCTCGCTCATCAGGTCCATTCTTTAAAAAACTTGTATTTCATGTTAATGTAATTAATTGTACTAATTCTCTCTGCTTCATCAATATGCCAATAAAGGTTCTCTGCCTTGCCAACTGCATTTGCAATATCTGAAATCGTGATAAGTAATGTATTCCTGATAATCTATTGAAACTATTTACATGGAAACACTATGAAAGCTAATCTAGCTACAAGAAAAGAGCATTGTAATCTGAAGACATAGGATCTACTGTGAGGATTTATTTCTGTATAAATAATCTTATCTTCACAAATGGTCTCGTAGATGTGAAATGCAAAACCTTTCTTATGCACTTTATAAAGACTTTAAATAATATTTCTGTATTCTTTTCCTTGGCAGAAGAAAAAAGTATCTATATGAGCTTATATAGATATCCTGTAGGCACATATTCTGTTCATATTTTAAAAACATTATTTAAAGTTACATAGCCTAATAGCAATCTTCATTATGCATTGTTGTTGCCACAAAAGACATTTTACAAGTGTAGATTTTTATCATTTCCTTTGAGCCTCGGTTGTTAAACAACTGACAAAATCAGAATATCTGAGTCAGTTTATATTGTCAGGAAAGCAAATACAATACAATCCTAGATGCATGGCCTCTTTACACTCTCTACTTGTCTATCTGCTTCTCCTAAGCCACTTTGAGAAAGGTCTGAGGAGCAGGAATCATGTAGTTGGGAAGAAGGTCAGAACCTTTACTGCATGCCCTTTTCACCTGCTAAGATGCTTTATTGACCCAAGGTGGGATGAGGCAGTAATGTTTTATAAAGATTCCCATTAAAACAACTACATTCTAAAAGCAAAGAGCATCATTTTTTGAGCATCCTGTTTTAAAGATTGTCTTGCTATAACGTTTGACCAGCATGCACCACGGCTTATGCCCTTCGAGCTTGACACTCTGTGCTCAGAAGTTTCAGTTTGAATCCCAGCATTGGCAGACAAATTGGGGATCATAAACCTTCGTATACAGCAATGGTTTTCTAGAGCAACAATAGACACTCAAGACAAGGAACAGAGAAAGAGGAGAGGGGGTGAATTCACCTCTCTGTAATCCACAAACCTTTCTGATGCCCTTACAAGGATTTTGAGTGCATTTCTGCCAGTATCAGCAATGGTGAAGTTCACCTTCACTAAAATCTAATTCCAGCACTAACTGGCAGGCCAGCACTAGTGAAAATAACATTCCGGTTTCCTCCATGACCTCAGTCCCGACATGATAACGGGAGCCCTCAACAACTCATTTCTAGCTTGGAATTCTTGATGGTTTATTTAGTTTGACTGACTGTTGGAGATTGCCATTATGAATACAGTTGCTAGGGAAAGCCTGCCTTAGTGCTGTTTGGCTTTTAAAGGGGTCAGGATTTTGTAAGATCTCAAATAACACTTATGGCTTAATGTCTGCAAACAATGCAGCATTTAACATTTACTATGCATGAAGAGGATCATAGTTCATCATTTATTATTCAAAAATTATGTAAAATATTTTCATGATGGAATATGGAGAATGTGTCCCAAATATTCATGTACATAAACAACACATAATAAATTTCCCTTAAAACATCAATATCTAATCAAAGAGGTATTTGGAGTTCTGTGACATGGAGCTAAATTAAAATATTTCAAACCTCAGACTTTTAGTCACACAGCTTTCAAGTGAGTTAGACTGAGCTCTGATACACTTCAATGAAATGAGTATTTATTTTTTTATACCAGAGAGTAGTTATTTTTAATGGTAGAGAAAGATTTGGTGGTAGGTTTGTCAAATTTAAACACATAAATTTTTCAATTCAAAAATTGATTGCCTGCTCCATTTTCTCATTTTACATGTTTCAACAACATGTTTTGGTTTCTTATAAAAGAAAGCGATTATTAGTTTCTGGAGACTGTCGAAAATGTAAACCACTGTAGTCAAAGCAAAGATGGTGTAAGCAGAGCGGCCAATATGATTTGTTTTCCTCATTTGTAATTCTAATCTGGAAACTCCTCTCAAACAGGAAAGTAGATTTCAATAGAATATCAGAACCAAATGAGCATAGATCCAATAGCAATATTTTCTATTAATATAACATATAAATAATACAAATATTTAGATACTGATTTTGCAGTGAGACACCTGTTTTGTTAGAAGAGTGACCGAAATAAGTTTAAATGTTGCAAATTTGAGAGGAAGGCTACAAATAACAATCAAGAATCTTAAATCTCTTTATAGACTTGATCCGTTTGTTTTACAAATGAATTATTCCAAATTATCATTTTAATTATGCATGACACTTAATAGTACACCCTGCAAAAGTGATAAATGCTTCATAATATTTAACCTCATTATAATTTACATTAAATCTTTCTGGAAGGGGTGACAATCTTACTGTATTTGAGAATCACAAAGGCTGTGAGTTAATGAAGGAAACAACTTCTCATCCACCTTCATCTACTTTTCCTCTTTTGTAATTGTTTGTATTTCTTTTGTGCTGTCAGTGTTTACTTCTCCTAGCATTATACCTTATATAACATTCCTGTGCTTAACAGACACCTAGTAAGTACCAACTATATACAAACATATTATTGGGTATTAAAAAATGTTCCTGTATTTGAAACATTTGATTTGCCCCCAAAGAAATTAGAAACAAATCATATCTACTTTAATTTTCCTCAAAGCCTAAATAAAAACATAAGAAATGAAGCCTGGCATGGTGGTGTGCACCAGTTGCCAATGTATTCCCAGCTACTCTGAGGCTGAGAAGCCCAGGAGTTCAAGATGAAACTGGGCAGCACAGTGAAATCCTAAACAAAACAAAACAAATAAGAAAAAGGACAGGGAGACAGAGGGAGGGAGGGAGAGAGAGAGAGAGGAGAGAGACAGAGAGAAAGGAGAGAAACATGATGGTCTGAGAACATGAGTGAAACACAAAGGACAGGATAACCAACGATACTAAGTTTCCATGAACTTCCTGGCTATAAACTCTGATTAACCCCTCCTTCTTTCCTCAAAACCAGCAAGGTTATGTGCTTATTTTAGAAATGCAAAGGATTAATATAAGGTCATGAATTTACATTAAGTTTTGCAGTTGTCAGGGAGGAGAAGAGTGGTCAGGAGACGGACCCTCTCCCTCCTCCTTATTTTCCCTCTTTGTTCTTTCTAGTTTTCACAGCAGAGAAAGGGGATTGATGAGTATTGAGGAAGGAAAGGAAGGGAAAATACTTGGAAATAAAATCAAAGAAACTATGCTATGTGCATGCATAAATATATCACAATGAATACCATTTTTATGTATAATTATAATGTTCCAATTAAAAATAAATAGAAGAGAGACCAACAGAGTAGAGAAAGAGGATCATGGGGAGAGAGGAGGGGAAAGAAAAGGGTAATATTGAGTAATGAAATGGAGTGAATTATGTTTGTGTATGTGTGAATGTGTCACAATGAACCCCACCGTTCTGCATTATTATAACACACTAGCAAAATATACATAATAAAAAATGAATCAAACAGTAGATATGGTAAGAGGAGGCATTAAAAATTATTTTAAAATGGTGTGGTCAGGAGTGGTAGCAATAGTGAGGAGATAGTTCTTCCTAAGGAAAAACCTGTGTGTGTGTGTGTGTGTGTGTGTGTACAGGAAGAACAAAGGAATGAGATTGAAAATAAGATACTAATGGTGACTGAGAAAAAAATGGCAACAGAAGTGGCAGGAAGTTTTTTTAAAAATCTTTCAATTGGTGATCAATAATTATATAGAACAGTGGGACTCACTGTGGCATATTCATACATGCACATAAGAAGATTTGATCAGTTTGATTCCCCATCAACTCCCCTTTCCTTTCCCTCCACATTGTCCCCTTTATCCACTGATCTCCCTTCAATTTTTATAAGAGGCTCGCTCAATTTTTCCCCCTTTTTCCTCTCTAACTTTCACATATGAGAGAAAACATATGATCCCTGATTTTCTGAGTCTGGTTTATTTTCATCCACTTTCCTAAAAATGACATGATTTCATTTTTCTTTATGGCTGAATAAAACTGTGTATATATGCCACATTTTCTGTATCCACTCATCTGTTGAAAGATACCTAGGTTGATTCCATAACTTGGCTATTTTTAATTGTGCTTCTATGAACATAGATACACATGTATCCCTATGGTATGCTGACTTTCATTCTGTCATATAAATACTGAGGAGTGGTCTAACTGGTATGTTGGCTCCCTTCCTAGTCTTTTGAGGAAACTTCATACTGATTTCCATAGTGGATGTACTGTTTCACATTCCCACCAACCATGTATAAGAATCACCCCTTCCATTACATCCTTGTCAGCATTTATTACTACCCATATTCTTTATGATTGACATTCTAACTGCAGTGAGATGAAATCTCAGTGTAATTTTGATTTGCATTTCCCTGATGGCTTCAGATATGAAACATTTTTTTTTCTTGTAATTGTTGTTCATTTGTATTTCTTCTTTTGAGAAGTATATATTTAGGTCATTTGCCCATTTATTGATTGGGTTATTACTAGTATTATTGGTGTCAAGCTTTTGGAGCTACAATAACTCTTCTTGAGCAAAGTTTACTATATAAACCTACAGAAGATCACACAGTAGTTTAGTGCTAAGAAAAAAAAATCTATTTTCACCACTTGGGGTAGGCATACATTACCAAAATCTCAACTTGGAATTTTGAATGCATTTTTCATAGACTATCATTGAAAGTCGTCAAGTTCTTCACTACTCCTTATATAATGCATCAGGTAAATTATAGATTATGTAAGCATTGTTTCTATGGAAATATGTATTCTGAATTTTTTATAGTGAATTATCTATGTGGCTTTTAGGGAAAAAAAATCATTCCTTAGGTGGACAGAGCCTACATTAAATTATAGTATCAACTTTAATGGCATGTGGACATCTTGAATCACTATTCAGTTAACACAAACACATAACATAAAAGATCATCTGAGATTTAATCATTAATAGAAAGTCGATATTTAACAGGAGTCAAGGCTTTGATAAAAACTGGACTTTGTTTCTTTAAAATAAGAGAAAGTAAACAGAAAGTAACATTTGGTAAATCCTTACACTTTCAAACTCTCAGCTAAATGCTTTATATTATCTTAGTTAATTCTCACAACAATGAATTGGGCATTATTATCAACATTTATGGGTGAGAAAAGGAGTCTCGATGAGGTTCAGAAATTTGCAAGTTTTTTTTTTTTTTTTTTTTTTTTTTTTAAGTGAGTGAGTGTTCATTCCTGAGTTTGGTTAGTTTATTTGTTTTGCTGCACTACAGGGAAGAGAATGCTTTAACAGCTTGTTTCCTCTTGTAGTTTCTCCTTCCTTTCCTAGGTCCTTCCCTTGACCACATGTACCACAAAGGAATCACACAGGGCATTCAATTTCCCTGTCTAGTGTCACTGGTCAATTAGATCACCATGACACAACTTGACTCACTTATTAAATTATCTTGAATATACAAATATTTAGAACAAATTCATTACAATTTATATTAGAATTGTTAATTATGGACAAAATTTCTAAGAAAAGTGAAAGCTAAAATAACCCAGATGTTTCAATAGGCCCAGATTTTTTTCACATTCTGTTTTTAACATTTGGTAACATGTAGACATAATCTCTATATGATACCCATTAGGACCAAAATAAGAAATATTACATGCTAAAGTAAAATAAGAAATTCCATTTCACAGAAGGATTTCATAGGTGTCTAACATTCCTCACTTAATTGAGAAAACTGGTCATACCATGTATTCCCCCTGTCAGGACCCAAATGTTTTGACAAATGCCCGACTAGCCACTACAGTATGAACTATTGTGGGAAAATGCAGCTGTAATAAGTCTTAATTAATGTTAAATTTAACTGAGTTTTACTTTCATATCATCAATATCAATCATCTTTGGAGGTAAGATGTACAATATTTGAAAAATTTACATAAAGTACTGAAGAGTCAATAATACAAAGGAAAGTCATCACAGTCTCACGTGGCATTCCTATGTTGTCCCAGTTGCCATTTTATTAACACTGCCAAAATATTGATATCAGGAATGAGATGTGACTTTGGAAATTATAATTATCTTTCTTGTTATGAATTTAAAATATTCTCAAATTCATATCCTGTTGATAATTCTCAGTAACTATAACAAAAATGACTTGGCTGGATATAATTTCAAGGGCAAAGGAAGAGAAGTAAAAGAGCATATTAGAACAGAAAGTACAGTAACACCTTTAGGTATTAGGAAACCTTCAACGGGTCACACTGAGCTAAGAACATATATAAAGGTGCAAGGAAGAAAAATGAGTTGGGCCTGGATAATGTGCATCAGTGGATCTCTCGAACGACCATGTATGGAATACCATGTTTCATTGTTCCCTTCCAAACCCTATAATCTCACACAACGTCTCCCTAGCCATCCCCATTTCCCTGGGCATGGCATACATTGTTTGTGACCTTTCGCTTTCAAAAACTTCTCCCCACCACATCCCAATCAATATCTAGTTGAAGAATATCCTAGTTCAAGAATTTTCTTGATTTCAAGTTTTAGGTCAGAAAGAAGATCATTTCAGCTAAGGAATTTTATTTATTTTTCTAGATGGAAGTTCCAAAAGTATCATCTAAAATCAAGCAACTGGAAATGCAATCTTAGATGCCTCATTAGAACCAATATAGCTCCTATCATTTTATGGATGAATCAGACTCCTTCACTCACTAATCTAATCAAAAGGCATCTTATCTTTTTTTTTTTTTTTTTTTGGTTCTCCCACACATTTGCCATCTAGTCTGAAAATTAGCCAATTGGAGGATGCATTCCGTGTGCACTTTTGAGGAACTCGCCTAAGATAAGAGCTACACAACAAAATAGTTTTTGTTCACTCATGGGGTAATATTTTAAGTCCAGTAGGTTCTCTGATACATATAATTTCCTTCTCATTCAATACCTTTCTCACATGAAAGTGCTTTGTATTCATCTGACAACATGTTAACTATTCATAACATTTTCTACCAGAGAATCCTAATATTTATGTGCTATTTTGTATTATTTCTGTTATTTTGTATTATTGAGGAGTATATCAAGTCATGAAGAACTAGAAAACAGATAAGAGATGTATTTTCCCTTTCTCACGTATTTTGTTTATTTTTTCACTTTTATTTACTGCTGACTGCAAGGCTTCTGTTTACCTTTTCCGTTTGTACTATCCTCTTTTTGTAACCGAGAGGGTGGGATGTGCCATAACAGCATAAGTGTCACTCCTGGAAATAATGACTTATTGGTACATCTGACAAGGATCCAACAACTCTTGAAATAGCAGCCAATTCAATTTAAACTACTGATTTTTCTAGGTGTCATGTTTCAATGTATGAAACCAAGGTACTTTAGTAGAAAATTTAAAATCAAACAAACAAAACAGAGAAGAGGCAAAGATTATGTCACATATAGGTCCATATTGTTGTACATATTAATTAAAGTGTATATTAGTTAAATTAATTATTTAAAAAAATTAAAATACATTTTAATGTTTATAATTACTTGTATTTGACAGGTTGTCATCCATTGTGGTTGTGTGTGAGAAAGATAAACTAAAATGGGCCCATGCGGATGGACCCTTAGTAAAAGGAGAGCCCTGAAATCATGACAGACTATGTTGAACATACTGCTTTAGTTAAATATAAACAGAACATTCATTGTATGCTCATAAGAGATCAGAGATATTTTTAATAAAAATGTCACTCACCTTGGGAACTTATACAATGCACCCATAAGTGATTAGTGGCTAGATTGTCTGACTAAAAAGGAATATTTTGGTCAAAGTGTATGGTGGTCCCCATGGGACTTGGTGTCATGACAATGGGATCACTGTGAGACTTGATCTCCAAGAAAGTTGGAATTAACAAAACATAATAATGGCTCACCTGCTTAGGATACCACACATGCCCTCCTTCCCCTAATCATATGTATTATCACAGAACTCAAACTTGGTTGTGTCACTTGTATTCTCTGAGATGAGGGCCTCCCACATTCCATATGAATATGAATTTCTTTGCTCTCCTACATCATTACCTGATATCAGGAATGAGATGTGACTTTGGAAATTATAATTTTATATATATATATATATATATATATATATATATATATATATATATATATATAAAATATGCCTTGTTAATTGGTTTGCTTGTCCTGCAATTCTTTCTGCAAAGCAATCATGAACCTGGACGGTTCCAAGAGAAGTTCAATCTCTTAAAAACTCTTTGTACTCTGTCTGGTTACATCTAGACTGCTGAAAATATCACTGTTATATATTTTTCATGTTGTACTAGATACAGATGCTTGAGATATCACTTAAAATTATAGATTACACCCCTCAAAATTAAAAATATAAAAAAAGGGTGGGGGATGTAGCTTAGTGGTTAAATATCCTGGGTTCAATCCTTGGTAAAAAAAAAAAAAGATTTAAAAAAAGGTACAGATTGCAGGATTATATTGTTAGAAAGGACTTTAGAAATAATTTCCAACCCTTAAATCTATGTTCAATATTGTGAGCAGAGTGATCAATTAAAATGTAACAACTTTTCTGCTCAAAAGTTCTCAGAACCATCCCATCTCCCTCAGAGGTGAATCTAAAGTTCTCACAAGAGTCTAGAGATCCCTACCCAGTCAGCTCCCTCACAACCCTAACCACAGGGTCTCCTTGCTGTTCTTACAACAAACCAGACACATTTGAACCTGTGGCCTTTCCATCATCTATTTCCTTTGCTTGAATCATTCTTTCCCCTGACTCTACTCACTTCCTTGTCTCTTATTGCTCAGATGTGACCACCTTTATAAGGTCTTTTTGGATCTTGTTATTTATCATTGTGAATTTTTACCCCTTGCCTGCCTTTACCTCCTTCATTGAACTATAATGTACTTATATTTTTAATCTCCTCCCTAGTAAAATGTGAGCTCCATGAAATGCTAAAATATTTATCTCTCTTGTTGACTGAGCTTTTTCTAGCACCTGGGATGGAGCCTGATCCGTGGTTAGTGGTAAATAGATATTTATTAAGCAAATAAATATAGATATATTTTAACACACATTACTCATAGGGATATCCACATTGAGTTCAAAGTAGTGTGCTAGGAAAATAAGAAAAAAAGAAATCTAATATTCTAATAAGCCTTGTTAGTGTGTAAAGTTAAGGACAAATTTAATCTGAGTCAGTCAGTCATGTATTGGCAAATGAACTTGTTCCTATCAAGTAATCCACTTGAACAAAAGCCAATGTTGTGCTAAAGTAAAAGATGTTGGCAAAAAATATACAAAAAAATACATCTACCATATGATCCAGAAATCCCACTTCTGGGTATAAATCCAAAGAAAATGAAATCAGCATATTGATGAGATAGCTTGCTCCTGTGTTCATTTCAGAATTATTCACAATAGCCAACATACAGAAACAACATCTGTACATCAGTGGATGAACTGGTGAAGAAATTATGATATATATCACAATAATGAAATGTAAGTATTATTAATAAATACTATGTATAAATATTATTAGCATGTAAGATATTCATTGGAATGTTGTTCAGCTCTTAAAAAGGAAAATCCTAATTAGAATAAAAAATTTTAAAAAAGAAAATCCTTCCATTTGGAACAATGTGAATGAACTCAGAAGATATTATGCTAAGTGAAAGCTAAGCAAAGAAAGAAAAATATTGCATAATATCACTTATATTTGGAATAAAAAAGCCACAATTTGAGAAACAGAGTAGAATGGTGGTTTCTAGGGGCTGGAGGGTGGTAGATGAGGGAAGATGCTGATTGTAGAACCCAAACTTTCATTTATAAGATGACTATATTAGATCTAGAGATCTAAGATACAGCATGATAACTATAGCTAGTAATAAAGCATTGTATACTTGAAATGTACTAGGAGATTCCACTTTAAGTGTTCTCACCAGTAAAAAAAAAAATGTTAGTTTATTAGGTGATGATATACTAAGTAGTTTGGTTGTGGGGATTTTTTTCACAGTGTATACTTTTATCAAAGCATTAGATAGTACACTTCAAATATATAAAATTTCTAATTTTTCATTCATACCTCAACAAAGCAGAAACATATTTAGAAGGCTTAAGAACTTATTGGTACATAGATCTGACATGTGTTGCTCCATGGGGAGAATGATTACTGTTGTCACACATAAATTTCTTCCAGTCCATACATATTTTTGTGGCTTTCTCTAGTTGGTATTTATGCAATCTAATAGCACTTTACATGAGAGAAATCACATGCATAAGCATCTATGAAGTAAATAGACATAAATGCTCTTATCTGTTTTCAATGGCTCAAAAAATTGAACATCAGAGTCTTTTCCATTTAACTGTCTCCTGATCTCACCTCTGTCAAGTGGAAAGAACAGCTTTGGTACTATAGATTAGGTTTGGAATCAAGTGAGAAGAAAGGAGATCATTTTAATTAAAATAAAATGATATAATTTATTTATTTTTTTGTTCTGTATGAGTTACATCACTTCATAAATGCTGAACTGTAGTCTCTGTAAAGAATTGCACAGAAGCTCACCACATTCAGGTTTTGGGAAGCAGATTTAAGATCCCTCACCCTTGCTTGGCCTTAGGAAGCATCTGGGCTGATCTCTCTAAGCACTAGCCCTCATAGGCCTTAAAAAATCACTTGTGCAGACCCTCAGACACTGACAAGTGACCTGGCGATGTCTGGCCCCCATGTAGTTCTTATGCAGTGCAGGCACCCTAACTCACTACCAGGCATGCTGTGTCACACCCACCTGGTCCCACCAGGTGGACCCTGCCCTCACATAATCCATGGTAACTGACAAGGCTCTATACCCTGTGGTGCACTGTGATCAGTGCTGCAAGCAAACCTGCCTCACCAAATGGAGCTACCTCCTTCCTATAGATGCAATCCTACAACCCTTACAACCTAGTCACTGAGACACCCACAGACATAGTCCACATTGATTATAGCTGAAGATGTTACACAAATACTACACTAAGGTGCCCACTGGAACCAAAGACAGTATAGAATATCCAACCAACATGCTAGGGCAGTCCCCAGTAGAAAGTATGACTATGAAAGCAGCCTTTTAGAATTGGTAGAGGCAAATGACTCATCATATGCAGAAATAAAAACAACATAGGAAAACAAGAAGATGGAAATCCAAGCAAACATGATACTTCCAAAGGAACTCAATTACTTTCTAGTGGTAGATCCCAAATAAAAGGAAACTGATAAATTGCCTGACAGGGAATGTGAAAGCATGCTTTTAAGGAAACTTAATGAAATCCAAGAGAACACGACTTTATGAATTAGGAAGATAAAGGCATGATATGAATGAGATATTCTGAAAAGAGAGAAAATGAAAGTATACTGATCAAAAATCTTGGAGAAAAAACACAACCTCAACAAAATAATTGAAAATGAAGAAGAAAATTTCTGAGCTTGGAGAGAGATGTCTTATGAAATAAGACAATCAGATTTTAAAAAAAGAATAAAGAAAAAAATTAAAAATGAAAGAATTCAAAACTTATTGAGCACCATTAAGTGAGCAAAAATTTACACGGGGATTAGGTTCTAGAAGTAGTTGTAAAGAAAAAACGTATAAAAACCCTATTCATTGAAATGTTTTTGAAAACTCTACAAAACTTGGGAAAGATGTTTTCATTTTTAGGAAGTTTGTAGTATTCCTAATAGATTGAACCCCTCTCCCCCTAAAAAAAATCCTTTAGGAGGCATATTATTGTCAAACTGTTAAAAAGTATAAGAGAAAAAGATTTTTAAGATCAGCAAAAGAAAAACACCAAGTCCCTTACAAGGGAGTCCCCATTAGACTAAAAACAGATGTCTAAATAGAAAATTTATAGTCCAGGAGTAAAACAGATGATATATTCAAAATCTGAAAGAAAAGAAAAATTTCAACCAAGAATACTATACTCAAAAAAGTATTCTTAAGAAGTTAATAAGAAATAAACACTTCCCAAGACAAGTAAAACCTGAGGAAATTCATCACCAGCAGAACAGTCATAGAAGAACTCTTCAGGGAGTCCTATACTAGAAGGGAAAGGATGATAATCACTATCATAAAAACATGCAAAATCACAAAACTCAATAATAGATTAGATATTCAAAAGAGAAACTGAAGAGAAGCAATCAGTATCAATACAGATAGTCACCACACATAAAGGTGAACAAAAGAAGAAGAAAGGAACAAAGCATTTACAGAATAGAAAAAAAAAATTAGCAGAGTAACAGGAGTACAGCACAATTTTATGTATAGATAAACTTAACAATGCCACCAAAGAACTAATAAGTGAATTCAACACATTTACTGGACACAAAATCCACATAATTATTAGTGGATTTTATATACCAAAAGCAAAATTTGTATATTTTACACCAATAACAGAATTGGTAATCTCATTTATAATAGCTACAATACAAAAATGAAACAAAATATTTAGGAAGAAATTTAACTAAATAAGTTCATAATGCCTACAATATAAATTACAAAACTCTAATAGAAGAAATTAAGGAAGTTACCTAAAAAAGAAAACATCCCATATTCATCCATGTTTATAGAATAGAAGAGTTAATGTTGTGAAAATGTTCATTCTCCACAAAGCAATCTATAAATTCAATATAATTTCTGTCAGAATACCAATAGCCAGGGGCGGGGGGGGGGGAGGACATCCTACAATTTGTATAGAACTACGAAAGACCTCAAGTAGCCAAAGCAATCCTGGAACAAAAGAATAAAACAGGAGGCCTTATACAACTTGACTTCAAAATAGTACCAAATGATTATAACCAAAACAACATAGTACTGGCCTAACATCAGTGAATGGACCAATGGAACAGAATAGAGTAACCTGAAAAATTCCATATGTTTACAACCAATTGATTGGTTATAACTGATGCAGCAACAATGTGCATTGAAGAAAAGAGGGTCTCTTCAATAAATGATGCTGGGAATTTTGATATCCATATTCTGAAAAAAAAGCAGACACCAATCTCTTATCATATACAAAAATAACTCACAATGGATTACAATGAAGTATAACATTAAAAACTATAAAACTATCAGAAGTAAATATAGGGAAAATGCTTAAGGACATTGATGTAGGCAAGATTTTTTTAGTTTGACCCTACAAAAACAGAAAACAAAAAGGAAGACAGGTAAATGGAATTAAGTCAGACTGAGGCTGCTGCACAGCATAAGAAACAACAAAGTGAAGAGACACAAAATGGGATGACACATTTGCAAATTAGTCATTCTACAAGGGATTAATTTCCAGAATATACAAAAAGCTCAAACAACTCAACAGCAAAATACCAACTATCCAAATAAAAATCAGTGAATGACCTGAAAAGACATTTTTTTTTTGAAGGAGGATATGAATTAGCCAACAATATGAAAAAATGCTCTATATCACTAGTCATCAGAAAATGAAATTAAAAATCATGATGAAATATCATATCATCCCAGTGTTCATGATTACTATCAAAAAGGACAAAACAAATAAACAAAGAAAATTAAGAAGTAGAAAACACTGGTTTCTCCTACAAGCTCGGTGGGAATGTAAATTGGTACATGCATGGAAGTTTCCCAAAAACCTAGAAATAGAACTGGCATATGATACATTAAACTTACTACTAGATAAATGTCCAAAGGAATGGAAATCAGTATGTCAAAGAGATATTGCACTTGCATGTTTTATTGTAGTGCTATTCACAATAGTAAGGATACCAAGTCAACCTCAGTGTCCACTGATGGATGTGTAGATAAAGCAAATGTGGTCTGTACACTCAGTTGAATATTATTTTTATTCTTCCATAGGAAAGAATAAAATTTTGTCATTTGCAGCAGCATGGATAGAACTGGAGTACATAATATTAAGTGAAATAATAAGCCAGGCACAAAAATAAAAATATCACAGGTTTTCATATGTGGAAGCTAAAAAGTTGATTTCAAAGAAGTAGAGAATAAAGAAGTGCTTACTGTACCCTACGAAGGGTATGGAGGAGGGAGAGATATAGAGAAGATGGTTAATGGGTACAGATGCATTTGGATAGGAGAATTAACATCTAATGTTCTGTAGCATAGCGGGACAACTATATTTGACAATAATAATTGCAAATTATAGTTAGTAGAGAGAATTTTGTCAATATGACCATGACTAAGAGGTCTGACATGATAGTTATTCCAGTTTCTCTGAACTGATTATTATACATTGCATACATGTATTGAAATGCCACCCTATACACCAAAATATATACAATGACTATGTGTCAATTAAAAACAAAAATACGTATACAAAAACACTGTCTCACTGAAAGCTAAGGTCTATATACATTTCTTAATGTTATTAATTTTTATTACTGGGGAATAAAACTGTGGAAAAGGGATAAAAGAAGTTGCTAAAAGATTTTTTACTCTTAGAATTGTGCATAAAAACTATTTTTAAAGGAACTTATATTCAATTTTTAGTTTATAAATAGCTAATTTGGAAAAAAATCCATATGTTCTGTTAAGGCATATTCCACACATGTGACTAATAGTGCTGTAGCTATTCAATTTGCTCAATAAATATTTGCTTGATTGAGTAAATAAATGACTTTTTCATTCTCAGAAATTTAATAGGAAGAAAGAAATGAAATTATTTCATGGAATTCTGAAAAAGAACTATATAGCAGCTGGAAAAAAAAAGAGTATGTCAATATGTTGTAGGTAAAGTGTTCCAGAGAACGAGGAAATCCTGGACTCTTTCCAGAATCAGGCTAGGAATACCAAAAGACCTGCAGGGCAAAGACAGGGCAAAGTTGGGGTTTGAAGCCAGGAAGCCCCAGGGAAGAGAAGAGCATGAACTGGGACAGTGGCCATATGCAAGATCCTGGGCTTACAGGTCAAGCTCAAAGGGCTTCAGCTGGGTTAAGGGTCAACAATGAAAACTCAGATATAAACACTAGCAACAGAATAACACCAGTGATATTTCCTCATTCAAGTTCTAATTATATTTATAACCACTTTAGTAATTTTGAGATGAGGTATCCCTAAGGAGTCTAAAACATACTTCAGGGAATGTGCTAACTTATAGAGAAATGCTCTTTGAAATCACAGTATAAAATATCTTTGTTTCAGTTAAAATCAGCAATACATAGTCATGACATCTCAATGTACCATCATCCAGTCCATCTTATATATGGCGCTATTGGCTTCTAGGCATTTGTGAGACCATCAGGTCTGTCTCTGTGGAAATATTAGAACATATGAGAAATGGACCAGTTCATAGAAAATACTCTAAGGGTTAAATAATGGAGCTTGCAGGGTATAAGCATTTTTAACTGCAGGAGCAAATTTTTCGTGTGTTCCCAAAAGATTACTTCATGTATTCTGCAAACAAAGAAACCCACTTATAAAACATCTTACATAGTCCATGTAAGCATCTTTGTACCCATCACTTTCCATTAAGCTGATGTTACCTTTATAAGCAATATTTTTCCATCAAAATCAAGGATATAGATGATGTGGGGCAGCACAAAAAGTCTCTTTTTCTCTTGGAAGTAAGATATAGTTAGCAGTTTCCATAACTCTCCATGGGGACATGGGGTTCTATAATGTCATTGAAATATCTCTCTTCCAAAATGGGTTTTTCTGCTTTCAGGCTTCCTCCTGCACAATGGGAGTTCTATCTCACTTAAATAAATCTTGCTCCCTTTAGTTTTCCCTTCAACAACAATAACAACAAAAGAAATATCTCTCTTCTTTCCCCTAGTGTTAAGTAAGATTTGTCCCTTTGGATAGAAGTAGAAATACCTGTGAAGTCCATAGAATAATGCTGGAAAATTTGATGAGCAGAAGTGAAAAGATCTCACTAAAGATGTCCTGTTGGTGCTGGTGTATGTTTGTGTACATGTGAGCATATACTTGTGGTCAGGTTAATCAGGAAAACCTTGAGTTCAGTAGTTTCTCTTTGGCCAAATATAGTGCAAGAAAAAGCAAAGAAATGGAATTGATCAAATGTAGATTCCTAGAACAAAGAAGAGAAAGCACTGATTAAACTAGTATTATCCAGTCACCTTAGCAGGCTGTTTCTTGGGACAGATGGGGAAATCCTGGGAAGTTCCTTTGATTTCTGCATATGTGCTTGCACTGTGGAGCCCATCTCATGCAGGCCATGTGTTCATTGGAAAAAAATGTTCAACATGCTCACATTAACGAGTTTCCTTGTTTGTGTGATACCTGAAGTAATCATTTGGGAAGGTAGGTCTTTTCCTATAAACCTGTCCATTTCATGCATGTTCTACCATCTCCACATAGACGAAACTGACCATCTTACAAATGCCTAGAAGCAAAGAGCATCATATACCAGATGGAGTGAGTGATGGTATATTTAGTTGGACTTGTAAGTAATAAGATGCTCAAACTCAAATAATGTGGATGAAGGGGTTGACAATAACTTTTGAGAAAATGTTTTGGTACATCATGATATTGTTTTGCCAGATTTTCAGATGCCATAGAGTGGGATAGCAAATATACTTCACACCAAATCAAGAAATTCTTAAATGTAGGTCTAATGTAATAAACTCACAAATTTGCATGATACCACATTTGGTAAATATACAAACATTAAATACCTCAGGTATACCTATTCACAAACAACTGTATGTGTCTAGGATACCTACCTATCAAAAATTTTATATCCAATAAATTTGAGGGAGTACCTATATAAAAGCAGGAGAGTAGGAATCCAGGGACAAAGGAAAATTAATACAATAAACTAAACCAAAAGAGCAACATTGCAGAGTGATGACAACATGACAGGAATGGTAGTGTAGGAACATCACAACGTTTTGTACATGAAACCCAAAGGGGGGAAAAAAGACAGAAAAAGAGAAAAATAAATTAAATTTACTGTGTACAAGCCCCAAATAATGGTACAAATCTAGCTGAGAAGCCAGTTTTAAATGGTGATATGAATGAAAAAATACTGTGAATTTATTTCTCTAGGGTTTTGATTATCAATGTGAAGTGACTTCCCAAGAAAGCTAACTGGCTGCCTTAAAGACCAGAACAAGAGAGTTGTTTGGATATATTTCTCTCTCTCTCTCTCTCTCTCTCTCTATATATATATATATATATATATATATATATATATATATATATATATATATACACTCATAAATTTCACCTTGATGATGATTATAAATCTATCACCAGTGTGTTTGCCAAAGTTTATAGTTGTTATGAAACTCAACTCACAATTCAGGTGTGCAAAAATTGTACTTTCTTTATCATCTGTAGTAATGTGGTTTCTGCCATTTAATCTCTGACCTATTGGGTTGGTGGAAATAATTCAGTCCAACTAAGGACACCTCTCCCTCTCCAAGTTATTACTCAATCCTGAAGTCTCACCCTTGTATTGAGAGTGGAGTGACCCAGTTTTCAGTCATCAGTCCCACAACCCATTGATGCAAAGGTCATTATGTACAGATACCTTATCAGCATAACTATATTCTGTTTCTTCTTCATCAACTTTGGGTAAAGAAACATGGAATGAAGCTGACTCTTGGCTTATCTCCCAATCTCTGCTTGAATGTGACTGCCTTACATTTATGGAAAGCAGACAGAGGACGCCTATGATCTTGGTGCCATAGTACTGTCTTTTTTCTCTTATTCTGTCCAGATTCTGAAAAATATTATTTAGTGTCATGTTTTCCAAGACCTTAACTTAAATTTTAAAAAAACTTTAGACTTCTAAAAAAAGAGCCATAAAGATTCCTAAAATTTACTTTGCCATATCCTTTCCTCAAATCCATATAAGTATAGAGCTATTTCCTTGAAAGAGAAAGGATAAAGAAAAGAAATGTAAGCAATAACAAAACAATAAACAAAACCACAAGAGAGAATGTAAGAATTTTTCCAGTCACATAGGAAAGAACTTTCTAGTGAACAGAGTTACTCAGTGGTAGAGTGTACTGCCAGCGGGATGAGCATGTCATCAGTGTGAATGTGTCCACTTACTTCTGTTTTAGAGATATTTGGAGATGTTTTAAGCATTAGATGAGAGACCAGAGGAAATGACCTCTCTAATGTTTCTGTCCTGTATGAGAGGTTAGGATAACACCAACCCCACATTTTACCTCTTTGAGTGTGAAAATGGTGGTTCATGGTGACAGACAGTTTATAGAGTATCTAATAAAAGAAGGAAAAACAAATTAAAAATATGATAGGAGCTTCAAAAGCCTGGAATATGAAAAGTGATTAAGGTATTGAGTTAAATTTCACTGTTTTAAAGATCCTGTTTCTTTGAAGAAAAGGAAACATCACACATGTAACTAACTGTAAAGCATATAAAAATCATAACCTATTTTTGGAAAAATCAATTTTTATGACTCTTCAGATATTCATGTCAGCTTGTAAGAAGAAAATGAAAACCTACTATGGCTTAAATTAAAGTAAAATTCATTATAGCAAATATTTTGACACATGAAATATATTAACATTTTTGCTTTTTTTTCAGTTTTAGCTGATGTGCTTTCAAAATAACCCAAAATAACATTTGTAGATTCTCTCAAATAATACAAATATACCTATGATTCAAAGTACTCTATACTAGGGTATAAGTATGGAAAAAGATATAAGTATGAAATTAATAAATAAAATTTTAAGTGACTATAAATAATAACATAATCTCTGATTAAGACTCTGATTTTTTTTTCTTTTTTTATGCACCACTCTACTCTGCAAGGAGTCTAATTTGTCAGATTGAAAAAAGAGAGATGGAGAGGATGAGAGGGGAAAAACTTGCTGCTGTAATGAAAAATTTCTAAGTAGTCTAATGATTCATTATCATTAGAATATTATACTTGGTGCTGTTAATGGGGTCTGTGGAATAAAAAAAAATACATTGGGTGTCTTTATATGACTCATCAAGTGATGATTGGGCATCTTTATGTGATCAGTTTCTTTTTCCAAAAAGAAAGATAATGATGGCTGTGTGGTTCATTTTATGTATAATGGTGACTAGAACATGGGATGCCCAGATATTTGGTCAAGTAGTACTCTGTGTTTTATACTCAGCTGTTTGGGGATTAGGTTAACACCCGAGTTGGTAGTCTGAGTAAACAGAATTGTGCTATGTAGTGCTAGTGGACCTCATCTAATTTGTCAGAAGTCTATGTAGAACAAAAAGTCTCAGCTTCTCTTGACCAGGACGGAAGGGAATCTGTCCTTTGTGAGTGCCTTAAAAGTGGGACTTTTTTTTTTCTTTTCTGCCTTTGTACTTGAACTGGGTGGTACTTCTTGGGTTTTGAGCCTGTTACCCTTCAGACTGGATCTACGGCATCAGCATTCCTGATCATCAGGCTCTGGACCTACAACACACCTCTCTAGGGACTTACCAACTGCTAGTCTTGAATCTTGTTGGCTTCCATAATGGCATGAGCCTAGTGTTTAAAATAAATCTCTCCCTCTCTGTTTACATATCCAATTGGGTCTGTTTCTAATACAGTGCTATGGGTATCTAGGAGTCTGAGAACTGCTTTACATCATCTGAATAACAAAACTGCTCATTAAAGAGATTTAACACTCAAAGATATATTACTGGGCTGGAAATAGGGCTGGAGCTCAGTGGCAGATCGCTTGCCTTGCACGTGTTAGGTGCCAGTTTTGATCCTTAGCACCACATAAAAATAAGCAAATAAGATAAAGGCATGCTGTCCATCTACAACTATTTAAAAATTTATAAAGAAAAAAAGACATGTTACTGCATTTTCTTTCTTGTCTTTTACATATAGTTTTGTTTACTGCTAAAATAATTGTTATATTTTCTACCTGCTTCTTGTTAGCAAGGCACTAGTCCTCAGCAATGACTGAAAATAGCATTGTAGGGGACCTACAGCACTCATAACTTACCTCTCTAAACTGTGTTGATAGAGCTCTGTAAAATAAAAGAAATTAATAAAAAATACTTTTGAAAGCATTGGGAAAATGAAAAACAACCTTAAAATTACGTTCCTTTTTCCCACTTAAATTTTTTTGGAGAATAAAAAACATATTCTGTTCTGTTTCTTAGAATTTTCTTCTATTCTTTTGCATCCAGAGAGTTCTTGTGAGGCAGAAAAGCTAATGAGTTTGGATGAGATGTGCTTTGAATAATTTTATTCTGATAAAAAAAAAATGAATACTAGGTGAAGCAAACCCTTTTTTTCAAAATTCATTCATTTATGAAATCATCCAACAAATATACATTGAGCACCAACTGTAAAGTAGGCATTGTTCTTATCACTATGGATATAACAATGGGGAAAAGTGACAACATCTGCCTGTGGAAGTTACATTATGTGATTTAAAAAAAAGATGACAATAAACAAAATAAATCATATATAGATAGATAGATAGATAGATATACACAATATCTATCTATCTATAAATATCTATAAATATACACAAAGATCTATCTATCTATATCTACATATCTATCTATCTATAGAGAGAGAGAGGGAGAGAGAGAAAATCCACTTCAAATTTGGGCACTTCTCCCACCCCCTGCATTTAGCATTTTTAGTTACAATGCATACGTTTAGCATAGTACCCACATAGTTAAATAATCTTGCCACTCGATCCTGTTTTGTCTATTCAAACTCTCAGGTATCCATTGTGTCCTCAAAATGCAAGACATGCTGATAGGTATTACAGGAGTTATGCGAAAGCAAAGGAAATATCTGATATTTTCTTTGTCTTCAGAGAACTTTAAATAAATAGAAAGTAGGTTTGCCCTGGACAGAATGTTCTGAAGTGGTATGGATAGTAGACATAGAGGAAGATGCATAAAGGCCTACCTTGTGAAGAAGGGAGAGCACTCATGGGAGTCGACATGGAAGATGAGCACTTGTCTTCCTGAAATGGAAGATTGTAGAAGGAGATTATATCAAACTGTGAGACATGAATAACAGAAGTTGTTAAAGAGATTTGCATATTGAGGAACAAGAGAGGAATCTGACTTTTAAAAAATTGCAAGTTACACATGGTGGTAAGCCTGGACTGAAAAGGAGAAGTCAAATTGTTAAGGGTTTTTAATCCAAGCTGACCATCAAGATTTCAAAAGTTTGACTCACCATCAAGATTTTTTTAAATTGCTTTTATTTTTTAGATACATGACAGCAGAGTGCAACATAATTCTTATTACGCATATAGAATACAATTTTTCATATCTTTGTATATAAAGTATGTTCACACCAATTCATGTCTTCATACATGTACTTTGGATAATGATGTCCATCACATTCCTCCATCATTGCTAACCTCCTGTCCCTCCCTTTCCCTTCTACCCCTCTGCCCTATCTAAAGTTCATCAATTCTTTCCATGGTCCCTCTCCCTACCCCACTATGAGTCAGTCACCTTATATCAGAGAAAAGATTCACCATTTGTTTTTTGGGGATTGGCTAACTTCACTTAGCATTATCTTCTCCAACTGCATCCATTTACCTGCAAATGCCATGATTTTATTCTCTTTTATTGCTGAGTAAAATTCCATTGTGTAAAAATGCCACATTTTTTAATCCATTCATCTACTGAAGGGCATTTAGGTTAGTTCCACAGTTTAGCTATTGTGAATTGTGCTGCTATAAGCATTGATGTGGCTGTGTCCCTGTAGCATGCTGTTTTTAAGTCCTTTGGGTATAGACTGAGGAGAGGGATAGCTGGGTCAAATGGTGATTCCATTCCAAGTTTTCTAAGGAATCTCCATACTGCTTTCCATATTGGCTGCACCAATTTATAGTCCCTCCAGCAATGGATGAGTGTGCCTTTCCCCCCATATCCTTGCCAAAACTTATTGTTGTTTATCTTCATAATAGCTGCCATTCTGACTGGAGAGAGATGGTATCTTAGAGTAGTTTTGATTTGCATTTCTCTAATTTCTAGAGATGATAAACATTTTTTCATATATTTCTTGATTGATTGAATATCCTCTTCTGAGAAGTGTCTGTTCATGTCCTTGGCCCATTTATTGATTGGGCCCATTTATTGATTTGTTTTTTTGGTGTTTAACTTTTTGAGTTTTTTATATACCCTAAAGATTAGTGCACTATCTGATGTGTGAGAGGTAAAAATTTGCTCCCAAGATGTAGGTTCTCTATTCACCTCACAGATTGTTTCTTTTGCTGAGAAGAAACTTTTTAGTTTGAGTCCATTCCATTTATTGATTCTTGGTTTTAATTCTTGTGCTATAGGATCTTATTAAGGAAGTTGGGGCCTAATCCCACATGATGAAGATTAGGGCCTATTTTTTCTTCTATTAGACAGAGAGTCTCTGGTTTAATTCCTAGGTCCTTGATCCATTTTGAGTTGAGTTTTGTGCATGGGGAGCGATAGGGATTTAATTTTATTTTGTTGCATGTGGATTTCCAGTTTTCCCAGCACCATTTGTTGAAGAGGCTATATTTTCTCCATTGCATGTTTTTGGTGTCTTTGTCTAATATAAGATAACTGTAATTTTGTGGGTTAGTCTCTGTGACCTGTATTCAGTACCATTGGTCTACCAGTCTGTTTTGATGCCAATATCATGATGTTTTTGTTACTATTGCTCTGTAGTATAGTTTAAGGTCTGCTGTAGTGATGCCACCTGCTTTGCTCTTCCTGTTAAGGGTGGCTTTAGGTGTTCTGGGTCTCTTATTTTCCAGATGAATTTCATGATTGCTTTTTCTACTTCTATGAGGAAGGCCATTGGGATTTTGATTGGAATTTCATTAAATCTGTATAGTGCTTTTTGAAGTATAGTCATTTTGATAATATTAATTCTGCCTATCAAAGAACAAGGTAGATCTTTCCATCTTCTAAAGTCTTCTTTGATTTCTTTCTTTAGGGTTCTGTAGTTCTTATTGTATAGAACTTTCACCTCTTTCATTAAGTTGATTCCCAAGTATTTTATTTCATTTTTTAAGGCTATTGTAAATGGGATAGTTTTACTCATTTCCCTTTCAGAGGATTTGTCAGTGATATATAGAAATGCCTTTGATTTTTGGCTGTTGATTTTATAACCTGCTAATTTGCTGAATTCATTTACTAGTTCTAGAAATTTTCTCATGGAGCTTTTTGGGTCTTCTAGGTATAGAATCATATCATCAGCAAATAGTGCTAATTTTAGTTCTTCTTTTCCTATATATATATCCCTTTAATTTCTTTCATCTGTCTAATTGCTCTGGCCAGTGTTTCAAGGACTATGTTAAATAGAAATTGTGAAAGAGGGCATCCCTGTCTTGCTCCAGTTTTTAGAGGGAATGCTTTCAATTTTTCTCCCTTTAGAATGATGTTGGCCTGGGGCTTAGCATAGATAGCCTTTATGATGTTGTGATATGTTCCCATTATCCCTAGTTTTTCTAGTGTTTTGAACATGAAGGGATGCTGTATTTTGTCAAATGCTTTTTCTGCATTTATTGAGATGATCATACAATTCTTATCTTTGAGTCTATTGATGTGATGAATTACGTTTATTGATTACCTTATGTTGAACCAACCTTGCATATCTGGGATGAATCTGACTTGATGTGTTTTTGTATTCAGTTTGCCAAAATTTTATTGATGATTTTTGCATCTATGTTCATTAGAGATATTGGTCTAAAATTTTCTTTCTTTGATATGTCTTTGCCTGGTTTTGGAATCAGGGTGATATTGGCCTCATAGAATGAGTTTGGAAGTGCTGCCTCTTTTTCTATTTCCTGAAATAAATTGAAGAGTATTGGTATTAGTTCTTCTTTAAAGGTCTTGTAGAACTCCGCTGTGTAACCATCCGGTCCTGGGCTTTTCTTGGTTGGTAGGTTTCTGATGGCATATTCTATTTCATCACTTGATATTTATCTATTTAAATTGTGTGTATCTTCCTGATTCAATCTGGGCAAGTTGTGTGACTTAAGGAATTTGTCATTGCCTTCAATATCTTCGATTTTATTGGAGTATAATTTTTCAAAATAATTTCTAATCATCCTCTGTATTTCTGTATTGTCTGTTGTGATATTACCTTTTTCATCATGTTTGCTGGTAATTTGAGTTCTCTCTCTCCTTCTCTTCATTAGAGTCTCTCCTTCTCTTCATTAGCATAGCTAAGGGTCTGTCAATTTTATTTATTCTTTCAAAGAACCAAACTTTTGTTTTGTCAATTATTTCTTTTGTTTTGATTTCATTGATTTCAGCTCTAATTTTAATTATTTCTTGCCTTCTATTGCTTTTGCTGTTGATTTGTTCTTCTTTTTCTAAAGCTTTGAGATGTGAAGTGAGGTCATTTATTTGTTGATGTTTTCTTCTTTTAAGGAATGAACTCCATGCAATGAACTTTCCTCTTAGAACTGCTTTCTTAGTGTCCCAGATATTTCAATATGTTGTGTCTATGTTCTCATTTACCTTTAAGAATTTTTAAATCTCCTCTTTGATGTCTTCTGCAACCCATTGTTCATTCAGTGGCATATTGTTTAGTCTCCACGTGTTGGAGTAATTTTTATTTTGTTATTGATTTCTAATTTCATTCCATTATGATCTGATAAAATACATGGTAGTATCTCTACTTTTTTGTATTTGCTAAGAGTTGCTTTGTGACATAGTATATGGTCTATTTTAGAGAAGGATCCATGTGCTGCTGAGAAGAAAGTCTATCCGCTTGATGCAGGTTGAAATATTCTATATATGTCAGTTAAGTCTAAGTTATTGATTATATTATTGAGTTCTATAGATTCTTTATTCAACTTTTGTTTCGAAGATCTATCCAGTGGTGAGAGAGGTGTGTTAAAGTCCCCAAGATTATTGTGTTGTTATTAGTTTGACTCTTGAACTTGAGAAGAATTTGTTTGATGAACATAGCTGCCCCATTGTTTGGGGCATATATATTTGTTATTATTATGTCTTTTTGGTGTATGGCTCTCTTGAGCAGTATGTAATATCCATTGTTTCCCTTCTGATTAACTTTGGCTTAAAGTTTACTTTATTTGATATGAGGATTAAAACATCTGCTTGCTTCCGCAGTCCATGTGAGTAGCATGATTTGTCCCAATCTTTTACCTTCAGTCACTGTACGTCGTTTCCTATCAGATGAGTCTCCTGGAGGCAGCATATTATTGGGTACTTTTTAAATCCAATCTGCTAGCCAATGTCTTTTGATTGGTGAGTTTAAGCCATTAAAATTTAGGGTTACTATTGAGACATGATATGTATTCCCAGCCATATTTGTTTATTTTTGTTATTTAACTTGACTTGATTTTCTTCTTTGATTAGTTTTTCCTTTAGGATACTAAGTCCCTCTGCTGATTTTCATTGTTGTTTTTTGTTTCCTCTTCATGAAATATTTTTTCCAAGGATGTTCTGTAGTGTCAGTTTCTTGCTATAAATTCTTTTAACTTTTGTTTATTACGGAAGGTTTTTATTCCATCTTCATATCTAAAGCTTAATTTTGCTGGATACAAGATTCTTGGTTGGCACACATTTTCTTTCAGAGCTTGATATATGTTGTTCCAGGATCTTCTAACTTTCAGGGTTAATGTCGAAAAATCTGCTGTTATCCTAATTGTTTTTCTGCTATATGTAATCTGATTTATTTCTCTCATGGCTTTTAAAATTCTCTCCTTATTCTGTATGTTGGGCATTTTCATTATAATATGCCTTGGTGTGAATCTGTTGTGATTTTGTACATTCAGCATCCTGTAGGCTTCTTGAATTTGGATTTCCAATTCATTCTTCATGTTTGGAAATTTTTCTGATATTATTTCATTGAATAGATTGTTCATTCCTTTGGTTTGGACTTCTATACTTTCCTTTATCTATCTCAATAACTCAATTTTGGTCTTTTTAATGCTATCCCATATTTCTTGAATGTTCTGTATGGTTTCTTATTATTATCACTGTGTGGTTTATGGTATTTTCAAGATGATATATTTTTTCTTCATTGACTGATGTCCTATCTTCCAAATGGTCTTCTCTTTTGGTGATGTTTTCATTTGAGCTTTTAATTTGGTTTATTATTTCTTTCATTTAAAGGACTTCTGTTTTTTTTTTTTGTTGTTGTTGTTGTTTTGTTTTGTTTTTAAGAACCTCTATCTCCCTGTTGAGGTGATCTTTTGCTTCCTGTATTTGTTTATGTAGCTCCTGTTGAACTGATCTTTCACTGCCTGTATTTGCTCTCTTATATCTTCCTTGAGTTCACACAACATTTTAACCATGTATATCCTAAACTCCTTCTCTGTCATTTCTTCTTCTACTGCTGCCAATGATTCTAATGATGTGGTGTCTTCATTTGTTTGGGGCACTTTCTTCCCTTGTCTTTTCATATTGCTTGTGTGTCTTCCTTTCCAGCTCTGTGGGTCTAGACTGTTATTGTTTTTACCCTTTAGGTTTGAAGTGTACTTGTAGGGTTCCAAGACCTCTCCTTTGTGGGGAAGGACAATGTTAACAGATCCCAATATCAACAATATACCACCTATGAACAATTTGTTGTTATTAAGGCGTTTACAGATTAGTCTCGATGTACAGAAATGTTGGATTCAATTATTATCTAAAATATAATCAATAGTTTTGTAAAAATGTTACAGTTTCTACGGTGGACAATAACCTGGAGGTGGGTCTTAGGATGATGTGCTGAGGAGGTAGGATGTGAGGATATAGAGTTAATATATCTTAGGAAGTGTGAAGGAGAAATCTAATGAAGAGGGCTAGTAGCAAGAGAATAGACAGGAAGTGATTTAGGTTAGGCAAGTATGAAGGATGACAGTAGAGTACATAAAACAAACACACATACGTTTTTTAAAAAATACAGATGTTAAAACAGTAAAATTTGGAAGGGGAAAGAAAAATAAAAGAAGAAAAAGGAAAAGAAAAAATAGGGCATATACAACACCTCTATATTACATTATTCAGGTGACTCAGTCCTCAAAGTCTTATTTCATGCAAACTTCTTGGGGATGTAAGGGCTGAAGGATAGAGCATTAGAAGAGAAACAAACAAACAAACAAACCAGGGTTGTAGCTAGCTTTAGATATCCATATCTTTCCTGCTTCTCTTCTCCTCCAATAGGTGGGGTCTTATGTTGTAAACTGCTGTCTTTGCCCTCCGGATGGTGGAGGTAACCAGGGTGGGAAGACTGGTCCTGGCACCTGGATGTGGGGAGTGGCACCCACCAGTCCCTAAAGAAAGACTGCATGGCATGGGTCTCTTTTTGGGATGGCTCATATGACTTGAGTGCCCGGTACCATCTCCCTCTCTTGCCTGGAGATTTCCCAGTTCCAGGTCTCTCTGTTAGGCTCCAGACTTCAGCCCTGTCTCCCTCTCCCCTGACAGTTCCCAATTGAGGAAACTCTCCCCCTGGGACTCCCGGGCATGGCTTCCTGGTCGCTCTGCACACCTGTGTTGGGCAGCTGCTGTGTTGGGTTCCACCGCTGAGGAATGGGGAAGGTTGAAAACCTGTACACCCAGCCGCTGGAGATCTGATCTGGGAACTGCCCCCAGCTAATAAGGTGAGAATGTTGAGTCAAGATGGTGGCTGACTGCTTTCAGCACCAAGGTGTCTGGTGAGGTGGGGGATCCTGGTGAGGTGGGGGGAGCTGGGCAATTGCGTTGCATTGTGGGTAGGTAGCAGCTGAGTGACTTGCGTGGGAGCATGGAGAAGTCATGGTGATCTGCAGATGTGTTGATAGGTGATTCTACTAGGCGCTCGCCGAGTCTTGCTGGACTAGAACTTCAGGCTTTTAGTCCTGCTCCAATGCCGGGTGTCCTACTCGAACATTGAGACCTGCAGTCCCTTGTGGGGTCCTAGCGCTGGTGATTCTGCTGATAGGAGCTGTACAGGGGTCCTCTAATACTCTCAGAGATGCAGTATTATGACTAGGCGAGATCTGCAGGGTGTGGCGTGCGGGGCAGCTCATTCCCTTCTCGCTGCCATGTTTCTTCAAGTCTTCACCATCAAGATTTTAACTCAGCCTATCGCCTAGAATTAATTTTGGCCAAACCCTGTGCCTCAGGATATGGATTAGGTAAATGGAAGTTTCTATTAGATGCTTGATAAAGACAGAAAGTTTGTGTCCTTATGGCTTACAATTGGGCTTCAGTTTCAAGAGGGCAAACTGTTATAAGTCAATTAATAGGGCTTTCTCAGCACCTTTTATCCCAAAAGCTCTGGACAATTCTTGAATTTAGGATCTCAGTCCTACATTAATGGGGTTGACTTAAGGATCCAGCCTCAGAGTTCAAGAATAACCCAAGGAATAAGATTTGCTCAAAGAAACTATTATACTTGTTATGGTTTGGACATAAAATGTCCTCAAAAGGCTCATGTGTCTGAAGGTTGGTCCCCAGTGCAGCAGTGTTTTAGAGGTGGTGACTTCAGGAAGAAGACTGGGTCATGAGGGTTCTGATTCCATCAGTGGATTAACTTGCTGGCATAATTGGGAGGTAAAGGAGACTATAGGAGGTGGGGCCCAGTTGGAGGAAGTAGGTTATTGGAGTGTGAGCTGAAAAGGTATATCTTGTCCTTGCCCACTGGCTCTCCTCTCTCTACTTTCTGGCCACCATGAGGTAAATAGCTGTGCTCTGCTATGCCCCTCCACATGCTGTACCACTGCACCAGGGGCCCAGAAACAAGGGAGTCATTGACTAAGTGACGGAAACATGAACCCAAATAAATCTTTCCTCCTTTAAGTTGTTTTCTTCAGGAATTTGGTCACAGTGGTGGACAGCTGATCAACAAAATATTCAATTCAGCACATGTTTATGAGGCGCCTCTTTTGTGTTTAGTGTTTCATTGTGTGCTATGTGATAAGAAAAATTAAATGTAATTTGGTTTTTTTTTTGCCTCTTCATTTTTATCACATATTTATGGAGCAACCTGTATGTGCTAAAGTATGTACTCCATGAGGTCTTGATGTTTCCTCTATAAGTATCCTTTACAGATAATCAGTATTATGTGTTATAGGAGATGGAGTCAGATTTTTCATTTCCATTAATATTTAAGGAAACAATAACTAGTCAATTCAGAAACAAGTACTTCTTACAATGAAACCAAAATAAATTTGACTCTTTAAAAATAAATCCAAGCTACTCTGGCTTTTGTGGAGCTACTCTTGCTATGGGGAGTGATATGGCTTTGCATTTACCTGAGTTCAGTGTTCTGGCCTTTGGCCAGACCTCCCTTCATTTCCCTCATTGTGGACATGGAGATACCATAACAGTTAAATGAACCTCACAGTTCTTCTAAAATCTGATAAGATATCATATCTTGGCTTTTGTGTTTACTGTTTTCCTTTGAAATTCTACCTGTTTTTTAATTTTTTTTAATTTTTTTTTTATTGTTGGTTGTTCAAAACATTACATAGTTCTTGATATATCATCGTTCACACTTTGCTTCAAGTGGGTTATGAACTCCCATTTTTAGCCCGTATACAGATTGCAGAATCACATCAATTACAAATCCATTGATTTACATATTGCCATACTAGTGACTGTCGTGTTCTGCTACATTTCCTATCCTCTACTATCCCCCTCCCCTCCCCTCCCCTCCCCTCTTCTCTCTCTACCCCCTCTACTGACCTTCATTTCTCCCCCTTGTATTATTTTTCCCTTTCCCCTCATTTCCTCTTGTATGTTCTTTTGTATAACTCTGAGGGTCTCCTTCCATTTCCATGCAATTTCCCTTTTCTCTCCCTTTCCCTCCCACCTCTCATCTCTGTTTAATGTTAATCTTCTTCTCATGCTATTCGTCCCTACTCTGTTCTTAGTTACTCTCCTTATATCAAAGAAGACATTTGGCATTTGTTTTTTAGGGATTGGCTAGCTTCACTTAGCATAATCTGCTCTAGTGCCATCCATTTCCCTGCAAATTTTATGATTTTGTCATTTTTTAATGCAGAGTAATACTCCATTGTGTATAAATGCCACATTTTTTTAATCCATTCATCTATTGAAGGGCATCTGGGTTGGTTCCACAGTCTTGCTATTGTGAACTGTGCTGCTATGAACATCGATGTAGCAGTGTCCCTGTAGCATGCTCTTTTTAGGTCTTTAGGGAATAGACCAAGAAGAGGAATAGCTGGGTCAAATGGTGGCTCCATTCCTAGCTTTCCAAGAAATCTCCATACTGCTTTCCAAATTGGCTGCACCAATTTGCAGTCCCACCAGCAATGTACAAGTGTACCCTTTCCCCACATCCTCGCCAGCACTTGTTGTTGTTTGACTTCCTAATGGCTGCCAATCTTACTGGAGTGAGATGGTATCTTAGGGTGGTTTTGATTTGCATTTCTCTGACAGCTAGAGATGGTGAGCATTTTTTCATGTACTTGTTGATTGACTGTATGTCCTCCTCTGAGAAGTGTCTGTTCAGGTCCTTGGCCCATTTGTTGATTGGGTTGTTTGTTCTATTATTGTCTAATTTTTTGAGTTCTTTGTATACTCTGGATATTAGGGCTCTATCTGAAGTGTGAGGAGTAAAGATTTGTTCCGAGGGTGTAGGCTCCCTATTTACCTCTCTTATTGTTTCTTTTGCTGAGAAAAACCTTTTTAGTTTGAGTAAGTCCCATTTGTTGATTCTAGTTATTAACTTTTGTGCTATGGGTGTCCTATTGAGGAATATGGAGCCCGACCCCACCGACTGTAGATCGTAGCCAACTTTTTCTTCTATCAGACGGCGCGTCTCTGATTTGATATCAAGCTCCTTGATCCATTTTGAATTCACTTTTGTGCATGGCGAGAGAAAGGGATTCAGTTTCATTTTGTTGCATATGGATTTCCAGTTTTCCCAGCACCATTTGTTGAAGATGCTATCCTTCCTCCATTGCATGCTTTTAGCCCCTTTATCAAATATAAGATAGTTGTAGTTTTGTGGATTGGTTTCTGTGTCCTCTATTCTGTACCATTGGTCCACCCGCCTGTTTTGGTACCAGTGCCATGCTGTTTTTGTTACTATTGCTCTGTAGTATAGTTTGAAGTCTGGTATCGCTATACCGCCTGATTCACACTTCCTGCTTAGCATTGTTTTTGCTATTCTGGGTCTTTCATTTTTCCATATGAATTTCATGATTGCTTTCTCTATTTCCACAAGAAATGCCGTTGGGATTTTGATTGGCATTGCATTAAACCTATAGAGAACTTTTGGTAATATCGCCATTTTGATAATGTTAGTTCTGCCTATCCATGAACAGGGTATATTTTTCCATCTTCTAAGATCTTCTTCTATTTCTCTCTTTAGGGTTCTGTAGTTTTCATTGTATAAGTCTTTCACCTCTTTTGTTAGGTTGATTCCCAAGTATTTTATTTTTTTTGAAGATATTGTGAATGGAGTGGTTGTCCTCATTTCCATTTCAGAGGATTTGTCGCTGATATACAGGAATGCCTTTGATTTATGCGTGTTGATTTTATATCCTGCCACTTTGCTGAATTCATTTATTACCTCTAATAGTTTCTTTGTAGAGCCTTTTGGTTCTGCTAGGTATAGAATCATATCATCTGCAAATAGTGATAATTTAAGTTCTTCTTTTCCTATTTTTATGCCTTTAATTTCTTTCATCTGTCTAATTGCTCTGGCCAGCGTTTCGAGAACTATGTTGAACAGAAGTGGAGAGAGAGGGCATCCCTGTCTTGTTCCAGATTTTAGAGGGAATGCTTTCAATTTTTCTCCATTCAGAATGATGCTAGCCTGAGGCTTAGCATAGATTGCTTTTACAATATTGAGGTATGTTCCTGTTATCCCTCGTTTTTCTAGAGTTTTGAACATAAAGGGATGCTGTACTTTGTCGAATGCTTTTTCCACATCTATCGAGATAATCATATGGTTCTTATTTTTAAGTCTATTGATGTGGTGAATAACATTTATTGATTTCCGTATATTGAACCAGCCTTGCATCCCAGGGATGAATCCTACTTGATCATGGTGCACAATTTTTTTGATATGTTTTTGTATCCGATTCACCAGAATTTTATTGAGGATTTTTGCATCTAGGTTCATTAGAGATATTGGTCTGAAGTTTTCTTTCTTTGAAGTGTCTTTGTCTGGTTTAGGTATCAGGGTGTTGTTGGCCTAAAGAATGAATTTGGAAGTTCTCCCTCTTTTTCTATTTCCTGAAGTAGCTTGAAATGTATTGGTATTAGTTCCTCTTTAAAGGTTTTGTAAAATTCTGCTGTATACCCATCCGGTCCTGGGCTTTTCTTAGTTGGTAGTCTTTTGATGGTTTCTTCTATTTCCTCGATTGATATTGGTCTGTTTAGGTTGTCTATATCCTCCTGACTCAATCTGGGCAGATCATATGACTTAATAAATTTATCTATGCCTTCACTATCTTCTAATTTATTGGAGTATAAGGATTCAAAATAGTTTTTGATTATCTTCTGTATTTCTGAAGTGTCTGTTGTGATATTGCCTGTTTCATCCCGTATGCTAGTAATTTGAGTTCTCTCTCTTCTTCTCTTCTCTAGCATGGCTAAGGGTCTGTCAATTTTGTTTATTTTTTTAAAGAACCAACTTTTAGTTTTGTCAATTTTTTCAATTGTTTCTTTTGTTTCGATTTCATTAATTTCAGCTCTGATTTTAATTATTTCTTGCCTTCTACTTCTTTTGCTGTTGTTTTGCTCTTCTTTTTCTAGGATTTTGAGATGAAGTATGAGATCATTTATTTGTTGGTTTTTTCTTTTTTTAAGGAATGAACTCCAAGCAATGAATTTTCCTCTTAGAACTGCTTTCCATGTGTCCCATAGATTCCGATATGTTGTGTCTGTTTTCATTAATCTCTAAGAATTTTTTAATTTCCTCCTTGATGTCTTCTATAACCCATTGATCATTCAGTAACCTATTGTTCATTCTCCAAGTGATGTATTCTTTTTCCTTCCTTCTTTTATCATTGATTTTCAGTTCCATTCCATTATGATGAGATAGGATGCATGGTATTATCTCTACTCCTTTATATTGTCTAAGAGTTTCCCTGTGACATAATATATGATCTATTTTTGAGAAGGATCCATGTGCTGCTGAGAAAAAAGTGTAACTGCTTGATGTTGGGTGGTATATTCTATATATGTCAATTAAGTCTAGGTTATTAATTGTGTTATTGAGTTCTATAGTTTCCTTATTCAACTTTTGTTTGGAAGATCTGTCCAGTGGCGAGAGAGGTGTGTTGAAGTCTCCCATGATTATTGTATGGTGGTCTATTAGACTCTTGAACTTGAGCAGAGTTTGTTTGATGAACATAGCTGCACCATTGTTTGGGGCATATATATTTATGATTGTTATGTCTTGTTGGTGTATGGTTCCCTTAAGCAGTATGTAGTGTCCCTCTTTATCCCTTTTGATTAACTTTGTCTTGAAATCTATTTTATTTGATATGAGTATGGACACTCCTGCTTGTTTCCGAAGTCCATATGAGTGATATGATTTTTCCCAACCTTTCACCTTCAGCCTATGTATGTCTTTTCCTATCAACTGCATCTCCTGTAGGCAGCATATTTTTGGGTCTTGTTTTGTGATCCATTCTACTAGCCTATGTCTCTTGATTGGTGAGTTTAAGCCATTAACATTTAGGGTTATTATTGAGATATGGGTTGTTCTTCCAGCCATATTTGTTTATTTATGTTACTACACATGGTTTGTTTTCCTCTTTGATTATTCCCCCCACCCCTTTACTGTCCTACCTCCCACTGTTGGTTTTCATTGTTATTTTCCATTTCCGCTTCCTGTAATGTTTTGCCGAGGATGTTTTGAAGAGATGGTTTTCTAGCTGCATATTCTTTTAACTTTTGTTCGTCGTGGAAGGTTTTAATTTCATCTTCCATCCTGAAGCTTAATTTTGCTGGATACACAATTCTTGGTTGGAACCCATTTTCTTTTTTTTTTTTTAATTTTTTTTATTGGTTGTTCAAAACATTATAAAGCTCTTGACATATCATATTTCATACATTAGATTCAAGTTGGTTATGAACTCCCAATTTTACCCCAAATATAGATTGCAGAATCACATCGGTTACACATCCACATTTTTACATAATGTCCTATTAGTAACTGTTGTATTCTGCTACCTTTCCTATCCTCTACCATCCCCCCTCCCTCCCCTCCCATCTTCTCTCTCTACCCCATCCACTGTAATTCATATCTCTCCTTGTTTATTTTCCCATTCCCCTCACAACCTCTTATATGTAATTTTGTATAACAATGAGGGTCTCCCTCCATTACCATGCAATTTCCCTTTTCTTTCCCTTTCCATCCCACTTCATGTATCTGTTTAATGTTAATCTTTTCTTCCTGCTCTTCCTCCCTGCTCTGTTCTTAGTTGCTCTCATTATATCAAAGAAGACATTTGGTATTTGTTTTTTAGGTATTGGCTAGCTTCACTAAGCATAATCTGCTCTAGTGCCATCCATTTCCCTGCAAATTCTATGATTTTGTCATTTTTTTAGTGCTGCGTAATACTCCATGGTGTATAAATGCCACATTTTTTTTATCCATTCATCTATTGAAGGGCATCTGGGTTGGTTCCACAGTCTAGCAATTGTGAATTGTGCTGCTATGAACATCAATGTAGCAGTATCCCTGTAGTACGCTCTTTTAAGGTCTTCAGGGAAAAGTCCAAGAAGGGCAATAGCTGAGTCAAATGGTGGTTCCATTCCCAGCTTTCCCAGGAGTCTCCATACTGTTTTCCAGATTGGCCGCACCAGTTTGCAGTCCCACCAGCAATGTACAAGAGTACCCTTTTCCCCACATCCTCGCCAGCACTTGTTGTTGTTTGACTTCATAATGGCTGCCAATCTTACTGGAGTGAGATGGTATCTTAGGGTGGTTTTGATTTGCATTTCTCTGACAGCTAGAGATGGTGAGCATTTTTTCATGTACTTGTTGATTGATTGTATGTCCTCCTCTGAGAAGTGTCTGTTCAGGTCTTTGGCCCATTTGTTGATTGGGTTATTTGTTTTCTTATTGTTTAGTTTTTTGAGTTCTTTGTATACTCTGGATATTAGGGCTCTCTCTGAAGTGTGAGGAGTAAAAATTTGTTCCCATGATGTAGGCTCCCTATTTACCTCTTTTATTGTTTCTCTTGCTGAGAGATAACTTTTCAGTTTAAGTAAGTCCCATTTGTTGATTTTTGTTATCAACTTTTGTGCTATGGGTGTCCTATTAAGGAATTTGGAGCCCGACCCTACAATATGTAGATCGGAGCCAACTTTTTCTTCTATCAGACGCAGAGTCTCTGATTTGATATCTAGCTCCTTGATCCACTTTGAGTTAACTTTTGTGCATGGCGAGAGGAGGGGATTCAGTTTCATTTTGTTGCATATGGATTTCCAGTTTTCCCAGCACCATTTGTTGAAGATGCTATCCTCCCTCCATTGCATGCTTTTAGCTCCTTTATCAAATATAAGATAGTTGTAGCTTTGTGGATTAGTCTCTGTGTCCTCTATTCTGTACCATTGGTCCACCCGCCTGTTTTGGTACCAGTACCATGCTGTTTTTGTTACTATTGCTCTGTAATATAGTTTTAAGTCTGGTATCGCTATACCGCCTGATTCGCACTTCCTGGTTAGAATTGCTTTTGCTATTCTGGGTCTTTTATTTTTCCATATGAATTTCATGATTGCTTTCTCTATTTCCACAAGAAATGCCGTTGGGATTTTGATTGGCATTGCATTAAACCTATAGAGAACTTTTGGTAATATCGCCATTTTGATAATGTTAGTTCTGCCTATCCATGAACAGGGTATATTTTTCCATCTTCTAAGATCTTCTTCTACTTCTCTTTTTAGGGTTTTGTAGTTTTCATTATATAAATCTTTCACCTCTTTTGTTAGGTTGATTCCCAAGTATTTTATTTTTTTTGAGGATATTGTGAATGGAGTGTTTTTCCTCATTTCCGTTTCAGAAGTTTTGTCGCTGATATACAGAAATGCCTTTGATTTATGCGTGTTGATTTTATATCCTGCCACTTTGCTGAATTCATTTATTAGTTCTAGTAGTTTTTTTGTAGACCCTTTTGGGTCTTCTAGGTATAGAATCTTGTCATCTGCAAATAGTGATAATTTAAGTTCTTCCTTTCCTATTTTTATGCCTTTAATTTCTTTCGTCTGTCTAATTGCTCTGGCCAGTGTTTCGAGAACTATATTGAATAGAAGTGGTGATAGAGGGCATCCCTGTCTTGTTCCAGATTTTAGGGGGAATGCCTTCAATTTTTCTCCATTGAGAATGATGTTAGCCTGAGGCTTAGCATAGATAGCTTTTACAATGTCGAGGTAAGTTCCTGTTATCCCTAGTTTTTCTAATGTTTTGAACATAAAGGGATGCTGTACTTTGTCGAATGCTTTTTCTGCGTCTATTGAGATGATCATATGGTTCTTATTTTTAAGTCTATTGATGTGGTGAATAACATTTATTGATTTCCGTATATTGAACCAGCCTTGCATCCCAGGGATGAATCCTACTTGATCATGGTGCACAATTTTTTTGATGTGCCTTTGTATCCGATTCGCCAGAATTTTATTGAGGATTTTTGCATCTATGTTCATCAGAGATATTGGTCTGTAGTTTTCTTTCTTTGAGGTGTCTTTGTCTGGTTTCGGAATCAGGGTGATGTTGGCCTCATAGAATGAATTTGGCAGAGCTCCTTCTTTTTCTATTTCCTGAAATAACTTGAAAAGTATTGGTATTAATTCTTCCTTAAAGGTTTTGTAAAACTCCGCTGTATACCCATCCGGTCCTGGGCTTTTCTTAGTTGGTAGTCTTTTGATGGTTTCTTCTATTTCCTTGATTGATATTGGTCTGTTTAGGTTGTCTATATCCTCCTGACTCAATCTGGGCAGATCATATGACTTAAGGAATTTATCAATGTCTTCACTATCTTCTATTTTATTGGAATATAGGTTTTCAAAATAATTTCTAATTGTCTTCTGTATTTCTGTAGTGTCTGTTGTGATATTGCCTTTTTCATCCCATATGTTAATGATTTGAGTTCTCTCTCTTCTTCTCTTCGTTAGCATGGCTAAGGGTCTGTCGATCTTATTTATTTTTTCAAAGAACCAACTTTTAGTTTTGTTAATTTTTTCAATAGTTTCTTTTGTTTCAATTTCATTGATTTCCGCTCTGATTTTAATTATTTCTTGCCTTCTGCTACATTTGCTGTTGTTTTGCTCTTCCTTTTCTAGGGCTTTGAGATGAAGTGTGAGCTCATTTATTTGTTGATTTTTCCTTTTTTTGAGGAATGACCTCCAAGCGATGAGTTTCCCTCTTAAAACTGCTTTCATTGTGTCCCATAGATTCCGATATGTTGTGTCTATATTTTCATTTATCTCTAAGAATTTTTTGATTTCTTCCTTTATGTCTTCTGTAACCCATTGTTCATTCAGTAACATATTGTTCATTTTCCATGTGATGTAGGATTTTTCCTTCTGTCTTTTATCATTGATTTCCAGTTTCATTCCATTATGATCAGATAAAATGCATGGTATTATCTCCACCCCTGTATATTTACTGAGGGTTGCCCTATGGCATAATATATGGTCTATTTTTGAGGAGGATCCATGTGCTGCTGAGAAAAAAGTATATCCACTTGATGATGGTTGATATATTCTATATATGTCAGTTAAGTCTAGGTTGTTGATTGTGATATTGAGTTCTATAGTTTCTTTATTCAGCTTTTGTTTGGAGTATCTGTCCAATTGTGAGAGAGGTGTGTTGAAGTCACCCATAATTATTGTGTTGTGGTCTATTTGATTCTTGAACTTGAGGAGAATTTGTTTTATGAACGTCGCAGCACCATTATTTGGTGCATAAATATTGATAATTGTTATGTCTTGTTGGTGAATGGTTCCTTTTAACAGTATATAATGTCCTTCCTTATCCCTTTTGATTAATTTAGTCTTGAAGTCAATTTTATTCGATATGAGGATGGCCACCCCTGCTTGCTTACGAGGACCGTGTGCGTGGTATATTTTTTCCCAACCTTTCACCTTCAGCCTGTGTATGTCTTTTCCAATCAGATGTGTCTCCTGGAGGCAGCATATTGTTGGATTTGTTTTTTTAATCCATGTTACCAGCCTATGTCGCTTTATTGGAGAGTTTAAGCCATTAATGTTTAGAGTTACTATTGATATATGGTTTGTACTTCCAGCCATGTTTGATTATTTATCTTCTTCTTTTTTTTTTTTTTAATTTAGTTTGTTTCTCCATGGTTAGCTTTCCCCCCGCCCTCTGTCTTTACAGAGGCACTTCCCACTGATGGTTTTGGTTATTGTTTTTCATTTCTTCCTCGTGTAGTGTTTTGCTCAAGATGCTTTGCAATGCTGGTTTTCTGGCTGCAAATTCTTTTAGCTTTTGTTTATCATGAAAGATTTTTATTTCGTTATTGTACCTGAAGCTTAATTTTGCTGGATACAGAATTCTTGGTTGGCATCCATTGTCTTTCAGTGTTTGAAATACGTTGTTCCAGGATCTTCTCGCTCTCAGCGTCTGTGATGAAAAATCCGTTGTTAACCTTATTGGTTTACCCCTGAATGTAATCTGCCTCCTTTCTCTTGTAGCTTTTAATATTTTCTCTTTGTTCTGTATATTGGATATCTTCATAACAATGTGTCTTGGCGTTGGTCTACTGTGATTTTGTGTGCTCGGTGTCCTGTATGCATCTACAATTTGTATATCCGTTTCCTTTTTTATTTCTGGAAAGTTTTCTGTAATTATTTCTTTCAGCAGGTTACTCATACCCTTGGTTTGAATCTCTGTACATTCTTCTATCCCGATGACTCGTAGGTTTGGTTTCTTTATGTTATCCCATATCTCTTGGATGTTTTTCTCGTGGTTTTTAACCAGCCTTTCTGAGTTGGCTAGGCTCTTTTCAAGATGATATATTTTGTCTTCATTATCTGATGTTCTGGCTTGTACTTGCTCCACTCTGTTAGTGATACTCTCAATTGAGTTTTTAATTTGGTTTATCGTTTCCTTCATTTCTAGAATTATTGTTTGGTTTTTTTTTATAATCTCAATCTCCTGATAAAGATGCTTAACTTCTTCTTTTATCTGTCTATGTAATTCATTTTCAAAGTGTTCTTTCACTGTTTGGATTTGCTCTGCCCTGCCCCTCCTACCACGCCGGGGGACCGCTAGGCCTGATGGGTGGCAGTTCCGCTCCGCCCCCACTCCAATTGGGGTCACTTGACCACCACACAGGCGGGCCGCTGGGCCTGATCCGCCGGTCTGTCGCAGGTCTGCTTACCTTGCCGGCGCGGGCGGCGGCTCTGCCCTGCCCCTCCTACCACGTCCGCAGACCGCTGGGCCTGATCTGCAGGTTGGTCGCAGGTCTGCCTACCTTGCGGGCGCGGGCGGCGGCCCCACTCCTCCCCTCTGGCTAGACGACAAAGCGAGAGAGACTTGGGTATCTGTGACTCACCCTCCCTACCAGGAGACCAACTGTTTCCGTCGCCGCTGGCACCGATGAAGTTCTCTCCTCGGCCGCTCTCCGATGACATCAGATCTCTGCCATGCTGGCATCCCCTGTTCTATGGCTGAATCCAATTTTCTTCTCTTCCAATAGGCGGAGCTGTGCCCTCTGAGCCAAGCTTCTGCCGTCTATGTGCTGACAGAAATCCCTGTAAGGTGGCTCCTGGGAGTCTCTCAATCCTGTTAGTCCAGAGCCCTTTCACTTATCCGGCCCCTCCCCCTGTTCCTCCTCCCAGCCAGCCAGCCAGGTCCTGTTCACCGGAGGCGGTTCCCCAAGGATCTGAGTACACTTGCAGCCCCACCGCGTGTCCTATATCCCGAACGATGAACACCTTCTCTGTCATTCATCTAAGCCCCAGTGCTGTGGTGGGGTGATCTGGGAACCAACAGTTTAATTTTTCTGGACCCCTTTGGTGGGCACGCCCCCAGAAACTGGCAGCTAAGATCTTGGGTGTCGCCGCTGGTGTTATGGGGAGGTGGGGATCTGGAATCCCCTCTGCTTCCCTACAGACATGCCCCCAGAGAGATTCCCGAGGTTTCCTGGCTGCTTGTATCTGGAGGGGGTGGGAGTCACACACCTGCTAAGGTGGATTCCGCTGGGAAGGAATTCTGTAGGCGGAACTCTGGTGATGTTACCTCTCTGCTATGGCGGGCCCCAGGCTCCTTGCCAGAGTGTCCGAAGGGAGGGGTGGGACTGGTCTGTCTCTGGTTGGTTTCAGCTCCCGGTTCGCTATTTCATGAAGGCTTGGCGAGAGACCTCTTCTTAGAGTCCCTGCACCGCTCCTGCTGCGCTGCGCCTCGGAGGCTATCCGCCCTGACGCGGGGGCCTTGTGCAGGCAGCCGACAGTTGCCAAGTCGCGCGGGCAGCGGCTGGCGGGTCTGGACCTCTGCGCTGCATGGCGGAGATTCACTCGTCTAGTGCAAACTGTCACCTCCAAAAATCCTACCAATTCCCGGCCGGTCTCTCTTTAGTGGAATTTTGCTAGGAGTTTCTCAGCAGGTTGAATCTAAGCATATCCATGCGTCTCTCTGACCCCGTTGTTGAGGAAGTACTGAAAGCGCTGCCTCCCCACTTGCCGCCATGTTGGATCCCCTCTCGAGAATTAGTCTTTCAAGTTGACCAAAGATAAAACCTGACAGGTGAAAGGCCCTGAGTTCAATCCCAGTACACCTCGGTCTCTGCGGGCCCTCGCGCGCTGCATGCGGCTGGCTAGATCTCCCTCCGGTGCCCCGCCCCGCTGGATCCTTTGGGGTCACGCGCCTCCGGGCTGAGCCTCTAAGTCCGTGGCTTTGACTGACGCAGTAGTTGCGCATCCGGCCTGAGAAACTCTGTGAGAGAGTGCTCCCAGTCGGCTCCCGGAGTGATGCCTAGCGCATCCCAGGTCGAAATTCTACCTGTTGTATGCTGAAATGATAATGAATATAAAACCAAAGCAATTAAAAAAAGAAATGACAAAACAGCAGAAACTTATTTATTGAGTGCTAAAGTGAAGTTCAAGGGAGGTAGTGAGTTGAAGAAGTCAGATGAGTTTGATGAATTTTCTTCATATATATTGACAAATCCATGATTTAAATTTAATGAATGCCTACATTATCAGATCAGACATTAAGTTTTTTCTGATGTATTATCTCATTAAATTCTTATGGTGTATTTAATACTACATTATTTCGTAGCTGTGGAAATGTATATCAGAAAAGTTAACTGAATCATACAACAGTTACTGACAATAATAGCTTGGTGGAAAGAACTCAGTTTTCTGGCACAATGACTATAGAATGAAACTTTTATAAAGTAGCAATAAACTGGAAATTTACTCTGAGTAGATTTGATTAAAACAGAGAGGGTATTCACAACAACTTGAACTGTCTGATCACAGTGTTTAAGTATTTTGTTCTTTAATTGGATCCATATTTCATTAATTGGACACTGATTTTGTTAAAACATAACCATTGAGCAACATCGTCCTAAACCTAAAGGCCAGATAAAGAGGAATTAGTCATGTAAAACATTTAAGTTGTTATGTAGAACATTTAGAATACCCAGCAAAGAAATCTGTTCAGTTATAAGCTGTCAATGTGTTTGCTATGATTGACTTTGTATCAGGTAGAATAATATGTCAATTCTCTTACTAACAACAAGAAAAAAAATCTTAAGACAATAGTAATTCATTGTTTGCTTGACCTATATATTATGTATATATTATAATAGTTAAAATACCATTCTGTGCCATTCTTAGGCAGCTGAGGTGATGATAAAATAAAATAAGGCCTAAACTGACTATTCATGGCAAAAGCTATTTAGCAATGTAATTTATAGGGAACATGTGATGGTTTCCAGGAGTGACATGCGTCATCTTCCCACATGAAACTATGTAGAATGTAATTTTACAGTTGGATAAATTCTCAAGGCAGAGCACAGAGATCTGGCTGTGGGATGCCCATTAATGTCAGAAGGAGTCAAGGGGCTATATCCCTCATACCCCTCTTAGAGACTGCACCTGTGTCAGCCTGCTGTTAGAGGAGTCCATTCCTATTCTGGAAATTCTGAAAGTCAATGTTAACCAATTGCATATTGTGGATATTTATATGACTTTAGGTTAGATCTTAGGTTGGTCTGTGATCTAGCATGGTGTGAAAGGTCATGCATTTTTACCTAATATGATTCCAGATTTATTTTATGATTATAAAATTTTACTGTGAATATAAACATGTAATATTATGTAAAATAAAATTCATAGAGTAAAACGTCTATGCAAACCAAGAAAAAATGTTATAACATGATAGTTTGTAATTATAAAGCTTACAAAATCATGATCCCTACAGTTTCAATCCTAGAACAATATTTCTTTTTAAATACCAAGTATAATTCCAGTATCTTTAGTCTTTACTTCTATTTCTTCTACACAAAAATTGTGGCACATAAGACATAGCAATACTTGTTAGAATCTTCACTTTTTAAATTTACTTCCCTCATATATTTGAGCAAGCTCTAAACACTGCCCTCTGAAAGTCCTCCATTTACTTTTACACATATTGATGTTGTATTTACTCCTTTCTTCCCATTCTAAAATCAGTCTGAGTAGGTTGAATCTACCTTGGAAAGGCTGGTGGGTAAGATATGGAGGAGACCATGCTATCATTCTCTTTAGAAGAAGCTTAAATCCAAAACAAACAATTATCAATTAATAATCAATAGTAATCAATATCAGAGATTCAAAGAATCATGCTTGGTTATTTATTCATGTATGTATTTTCATAATATGTAGTTTTTAAAGTGCCTACCATGTACAGGGAATTACCAAGGAAACAAAAGTGAATAAAATGCAGAGATACAATCTATACCATCAAAGTAGTAGCTAGAAATCTAGATGAGGGCAATGTTCTCTAACTTAAGTAGAGCACTGTACTCTGGTAGCCACTAGCTTCATGTAGTCAATGCAGTACCTGAAATGTGGCCAGATAACTGGATAATTTAGTTTATGATAATATGTAATGTTAGTTGGTTTATATTAACGTTTGAGTAGCCACAGACTTCAATTTAAATAGCTACCACATGAATAGAGCAAATCTGGAAAACAGATTGTGAGGTAAATAGCAATGATTTCAAAATCATGCTAATGCTACTAGATAAGTACAAAAAAAAAAACCTGTTAAGGTTCATGGAACTGAAATATCTCACAAGAAAAATGTAAAACAAATGCTTAATGAAGATTTTAAGGATATAGATAGCATTTAAGAATAGCAATGGAAGGCTGGGGGCCATGACTCAAGCCTGTAATCTCAGTGACTTGAGAGGCTCAGAGAAAAGGATCACAAATTAGAGGAGAATTTTGAGTGAGAACCAGTCTCAAAATAAAAACATAAAATACAAACAGGCATGGAATGTATCTCAGTGGCAGAGCTCTCCTTTATTTAATCTCCAGTACCACAAACATACACACACAGAGAAAAGAAAAGAAAAAAAAATAGCAATTGATTTTTTGAATGAGTTTAAGGAAAAAAAAAACCTGTTATGTATCAAGCATTTTATAACCATGCTCTCATTTAATTTCTATACTTGGGATATGTCTCTTTATTGATGTAACTGAGGCTACAGGTTTGATGTACATACTCACCTGGTTATTATAGGATTCCTTGACTCCAGATCTCAGTTATGTTCTACTTTGCTATGTTGGTAAGTGACAGAGGAGGGAATAAGATTATTCCAGGCAACAGAACAGGATGAATAGAAGGTGGTGGTGGCATGATCAGAAGTGGGTCAGTCAGACAGTGGGTTAGCTTGGAGTTGGTGAACGGATATGTAAACTAGCCAGTGTGAAAGGGCAGTGAAGGTCTGAAACTGAGAAGAAAGACTGAGGCTATGGATAGGCTCTAGGTTTGGGAGCCAATTGCAATCTCAGTTAATTGCTGCTAAAGTAGTGGGTAGGTCACCAAAAGGGAGAAATCATAGATAAAGGGACTTATTGAAATACCACAAAACAAATTTTTCAGGGCTCAGGAAGGAAAGAAGAGCCAATGAAAGGATCAGTAAAATAGTTAGAAATGCAGAAAGAAATAATATCAAGAAGAGGGTGATTACCAGTGTCAAATAAGATGACTTGAAGGTGGTGTTGCCATGAGAAGTGGGTTGGGAAGACTGAGGGTGAGCCTGGGATTGGGGAATGGCTGTACAAACTAGCCTTGGAGAAATAGCAGTGAAGATTGGAAACCAAATGAAAGCAAGAACAATGAGGATTCTTAGGAATGAAAAATTAGAATTCCTTGATGTGAAGTTTATTGGTCTTGAAGAGAGAAAGCACTATTTATGAGCCTCTTATTTCCTAAAAATGCACAATTTTCAAAGGTACTTCTTTGTGTTTCTGGGTCTTTGCTCTCCTGTATACCAGATTTCTCTCTCATTCTCTCTCTCTCTCTCTCTCTCTCTCTCTCTCTCTCTCTCTCTCTCTCTCTCTTTGGACCTTAAGTTGACATATCTGCATATTTTTAAAAACAAATCTTCTGGCTTTCATGAGGTAGCATCACTCTTTTCTTCCTTGATCAAGCACCCATTCTGTGGCTGGGACATTATAGAACTCACTCAAAATTTATAGGTTGAATGAATGAAATTAGAGAAAGGATTTTTTAATGCATATTTTAACATTTTGGGAAAAGATTATTCATTAATTATTGAACCCTTAGGCACTAGGTATTTTTGGTAACACAGAACAAGTCTCACAAATGTTAGATTATCTTTGTTCTCAAAGAATTTGTAGTTTATATGGAGAAGGGGATAAGAAAAATGTTATATGGAGCACAGCACTGAGGTTGCCAGCCAGTATGCAGTGGCCCCAAACTAGTTGTGTGTGTGTGTGCCCACGCCCGCTCGTGCATGTGTGTTTTAAATATGTATTGAGCAACTTTCCTCCTTAATGGTGTTTCCCTGACCTCTTCCTTGGGAATCTAGGACATTCCCTTATTCTAGCTGTTGAATAGACAAGGGCCTAGCTAACAAGGGTCTCCAGAACCTATCCTAGCAATACAGCCAGTGTCCATTCTGATTGGATGATAGGTTTTTTTTTTTTTTTTTAATCATCTCAGTTACTGAACATTTTGAATATCATCCATGGAGACACATATTAAAAAGATTGTATGAATTTTCAAGAAGCCTTAGAAAATAAGTTAAAACAAATGACTCAGGAAGTAGTGGTAATATTAATTTCTTTGGGCAAAAATGATTATTAGTCATGGATGAGTCACATATTAGTCATGGATATGTGAATGAATCAAAATTTGTTTTTTCAATACTAACTTTGATTTTTAGAGTACAATTGCTTAGTACACACTGGAATGCTAGTCTAGTCCTGGTTTTGCTGTTAATTAATTTTACGACTTTAGTTATGTCATTTACATATTGGATTTATTTCCTTTCTTTGTGAAATAAACAGCCTGCAAAGATTAATCAAATAGAAACATTTCTTTTTTTCACAAGTGTTTTATTAGTGCTTTATAGTTGTACATAATGATAGGATTTGTTATTACATGTTTTTACACATACACAATATAAACTTCTGCTGCAAGTATCAGAAAAGTCCTCTTCAATGGCCCAAGAACTAAGGCCTCTTAGTATAAAAAAAAATGAAGTTCATAGTCAGAGCATTATTTCAGCAAGATAAGTAAAAATCTTGGCTCCATTTCCTCCAAATTCTCTTAGTTTTTCCCTTCCAGGCATAGATTTCATGCTCAATGCTAGTAGAATAAGAGGGACATTGCTGCTTTGCATTTTTTTGAGAACGAAATACATCCTCTTCCCTACATCCCATATAAATTCCCCCTCAAGTTTCTGGCCAAACTTGGGCTCAGTATTCTTGTCTGAACTGGTACCTGTTAAGAAGAATAAACGCATCAGGACCCACCTAGATAATACCCTCTGGCTACACATGGGTCCAGGTTTCCCAGAACGTGGCAAAAAAAGATCATGGTTAATTAGTCAAAACTAAGTTACTGTTAGGAAAAAACAATGAGATAGCCATTGCAATGTAGAAAATTATGGTCCTCCTTTTAGCAAATGAAGTTCTTGACCTCTCTCCATTGTTCTTCCATCCCTCCATCAAATGCTGTTTATTCAGACTTGACCCCTCAACACTCCTAAATAGAGATCATCTATCATATATAGAAAAGTCACCAAAAGGAGGACAATTAAGCAGATCATTTGGAGTTTATTCTAACTCCAGTCCTTCCCTTA